>NC_057807.1:50118812-50121699 GCF_018294505.1 Triticum aestivum | reverse complement strand
GTTGATTCAGTCAACTGAAGTGTAGCTAAATCGGAGCAGTATTGCAAGCAAGAGCAAGAGCAAGAGCAGCAGCGCGAGCAAGAGCAATAGCAAGAGCAAGAGCATACCAGGCAGGGGACCAAGAGAAAGAGCAGAGCAGTAGCTCCTACTGATGTGGACGTCGCCACCGAGGGAGCGATGCCATGGAGGAAGTGGCCGGCGACGCCGCCGTGCATGGAGCCGCGCCGTGTCGGCTCGGGACCGAGCGTTGGTAGCACCGTGAGATCGAATCAAGAAGAAAATGCGGCGATTAGTGTACAACCTCTTTGGTGGCGTCGATTAGGCCGCAGCTTCATCCGAGGAAACGGCGATGATGATGCTCTTCCGCTGGTGCAGGTGAAGACGGCAGTGTGGGAATGGAGGTGGCGCAGAAGACGAGGGGAACGTCGGGGCAGCTCCTTGGAGGTGGGGGACGGGGTGGCTGAACTGGCGGGACCACGAGATCAACGACGGATCTTTATCCAGTACGGTGGATGAGGGACGTCGAGGTGTTGTTATGGACGACGTCGTCGGGGAAGAGGCTCCGGCTGGGTGGCGGACGGAGCAGGGTGTGGGGCTTTGTCGCGGGTTTTCGCGACCTCGGTGTATAAATGGGTGAGCGGATGGGATGGCAGTGGGGAACCATGGCTTAGGGACGCGCTTGTCCGAAATGTGGGGTAAGTTACGAAAGTACCCCCACCGATTTGAGGCGCTTCTTTCGGTTCAGGGGTACCACGGGCATTTCGCGTGTCGGGATTTCACAGGAGGTGGGAGTTTTCGCGCGCGTTGTAATTTCGGAATAGCAAGGCGCTGGTTGAGATGGAGGGAGTTGTCGGAGCACGACAAGACAAAGATATATCTTAAATATTTCGGGCTAACAAGGCGCGGGTTGAAAGTTCCGGACAAGCCTAACATGTACTGTACCAAATCAATGTGCACTACAAATGTCACTCAAAACTTTGAATTCATGTTATATTCAATTAAAATATTTCACTACGTGTATAATGCATGAAAACTACTACTCAAATGAATGTTTTAGTGCCTTCCAAACGTATATACTACCGCTTCAATATGAACTAAATTTGAATTTGTTTCTCTATTTGAATAAGATCTACAGTAATGATTGTTGTGAAGTCAAAGCATTTGAATTCGTTTCTCTATTTTAATAAGATCTACAATCATCATTATTGTCAAGTTAAACCATTGTTTGTGTATTATCTTCACAGCACACCACATGATTAGTCTCGAGTTACATATAAACTATGTGTACTATATGAACTCGAACTCGATTTTTTGAATCCACTTTATTTTGATTTCAAATCACACTACATTTCTAGCTCTAGCTAGATCTTCATAATCTAAACCATGTCTCATATGTATAATGTGTTTATCACATTATGTGCCCCGCCCCCTACGCCTACAAGTATTTAGATGTGAGTTGCAAACACCACACATTACCACAAATTCAAATAAAACGTGAGAATGTTCGATATATAGTATTGTTTAGATTGTTTGATATTTAGTTGTAAGCTGCAAACGCCACACATTATCACAAATTCAAATAAAATGTGAGATTGTTTGATGTATAGTATGGTTTAGATTGTTCGACATTTAGCTGTGAGTTGCAAATGCCATGCATTATCACATCATGGTATAACATGTGCACAGCACGTGTATCACCGCTATATTCATGCATGCATATGTTTATAACACTATGATCTCCTATTCAAATATATGAATCCGCTTTCATATAAAATTATGATCTTTGTTAGTCTCTTACACCCACACAATCCTCTAACCTTTGTAGCTACCACTAACTTTCTCTCGTGCATGCACACGCCCTCCTCGCCCTCCCCCTCCCTCGGCATTTTATCGACCAGGCATATTCATTTTTTTCTTTAGGTCGTTCTCCCAGAGTCTCCACAACTCCTTTCCGACACACACCGATCGATAAACCTCTCTAGCGATGCCTGCCTACAACATACACACACACCTTCAATCTCCTCCTTTATGTGTCCTTGCCTCGTGTCTCTCATACGGTCACTCACACGTGTAAACTCTCGCCCCTCTTTTCATCGATCTTACAACCGCACACTCCTCCCCCTATCTAGATAGTAGCCGGGCCTCTCGCACCACCTCCTACCTCCATTCTCTCTTTCTATCCGTCTCGCTGGGCCTTATTTGCCAATAACAAATGGACGTACACCGACCGATCTCTCGCTATACATATAGCTAGCTAGGTCCTTATAACTCGTTTTTACCCACACGTCGATCGATCTACCTCATTAGTTGTGTCACTCCCTTCCTCCGACAAACAAAAATTGATCTACCGATCTAGTTAGATTTGCTTACCAAACACATGGTTCCCCTTCATCATCCATGGATGCGTCCCGATAGATGTATCACGCACATGCACACACAGAAACACATCCCAACTCTTATTGATAACATTGCAGTTCCACCCTGAGTTTGTCTAGTAGGCCTCTCCCACCATCTTCAAGAAGCAACTCCATCACCCATCCAGCACTCTACCCCTCTCCCTCCCTCTCTCTCTCCTCTCTCTCTCTCTGTCCCATCATATTTCCCGTCCTTCAGTTATATATGGATGTCAACCGATCTCCCTCAAGACATAGCTGGGTCTCTCCTTCTCAACACATATACGAGTCATTCTACCTCTATAGTTAGGCCTCTGCCTACCCCTCCCCCCACCCCCTCCCTCCCCCACACACACACACCGATACATCGAGCACTCTAGTCATGTCTCCCTGCCACACACAAACTTGACATGTGCCCTCTAATGTTCCGGTAGGCCAATCGCCCTGTATCTTTCACTTGCACACACACACAATTTCGATGGCTCTCTTCAACG
>NC_057807.1:50102558-50118436 GCF_018294505.1 Triticum aestivum | reverse complement strand
TATCTCTCACACACACCCACGTAGGTGGGGGCGTGTACAAAGAGAGGAGGTGCACGCACGGCGCACGTACTACCGTCTCTTTCCCAACCACGCCCGCGCGGGCAAACGGTGGAGCTCATTTCTGTACGAAAAAGGCAGCCCACGTGGTAATTTGGCACGTGTACTAGTTGTCCACTTGGTGGAGGGAGGATCTTCTACCATGTGTGAACAAACAAACTGCGACTTGACGCGTTATGTTAAATTAAAAAAAGAGGCAAACCATGTGGGGCCTACCTTAGAGGCAAGGCTCTATACACTGGAGTAATTTTGATGTGTCCCGTCAAATCGCAGAATGAGGAGAAGCTTGCTTAGTACGCCATCTCCCCCACCCACGGGCGCGGTGGCTCGCAGGATGAGGTGAAGCTTGCTCAGCCTTATGCCCGCTCCCTCGCCCATGCGCGCGGAGGCTCACAGGACGAGGAGAAAAAATTACTACTCCTTCCGTTTACTCCTCGTCCCTACTAATACCTTGGTTATAGAGATTATATCATATTGTTTGGAATATATAGGTCCTTTAGTAGATTTCAATATGAACTACTAGTACATACTCCAAATGGTGATGTATATAGACGTATTTTAGAGTGCAGATTCACTCATTTTGCTCCGTATGGAGCACTCTCCCTCGCCCCTCGACCCTCGCCCATGTGGTGGATGTGCAGCAATTCATTCGGTCTCATATAGCCAGAACGATATATATTGCACTACCAATATTGCTCGACTTCCCGAAGAGGCGAAGAGCCAATCGCAAGGTTAATATTTTGGAGATGCCAAGCGCAAGGTTATAGGAGAACGAGTAGTAGGTGCTGCGTCATCTATAAAAAAAGTTTTTTTCTTTAGTGGCACGTACGCAATATGATAGGTTCATATGGAGAGAAAAGGAAACCGCTCCACTATATACATAGTCAGGACGGGCCAGCCTACATGGTTGCCTGTTGGGGTTGCTCTCTTCACACTCTCTTGCACAAAACGACTGTGGCCACATCTCTAACATCCCGACGGATCACGTCCGCTGCGGGAAGGGGTGGATGCTTAGTGTAGATGCGGTCGCCGTTGCCAACGCCGAAAACCCACTGTCGGCACGTCCCGATCAGGGGTCCCCGCCGTTCTCTCTCACAAAGCTAGTGAGGTTTCCTTCACTACAAAAAAAAAGATACATCCATGACATTTTGGACCGAACGAAATAAATTTATGTCATACATATGACACTTCTATGATGATAATTGTGACAGAACCCGGTATCATCATAGATGTGGTGGGCTCCTACTTCTATGACAAAAAATCATCACAGAAAATGGGCTTCTCGTCCTGGGCGGGCCGGAGACGCAGTTGCATGACATTCTTTGGGCCGTCCATGATGGAAAAAACTATGGTAGAAGCAAGGGGTTGGAAAATTTCGGGGAGTTGCTGGTTACGGTGGGAGGTCGGGGGCCGAGCGATGCGCGTTTCTCTCGTACACGTACGTGCGTCTGTGCGAGGCATTGGCTCTAACTGAACCCGAGCGAGGCGTTGGGCTCTAACTGAACCCGAGCGATTGCACTGCAGGCTACGCATTACTGAACCCGAGCGATTGATCGATGGTTGTTAACTGAACCCGATGGAGCGATTCCTTCGCTACTGCTGCTAACTGAAGTCGATCGATTGGATGAACAGTGAGGGTTGTGGGGGAGTTGGATGAACAGTGAGTGGTGGCGTCGCCTCTGTATGAACAGGACCCCGTGGTGTGGAGGGCTGGATGAACAGTAGACGGTGGAGGGGTGGTCGTGGAGGGGTGGTTGAACAGGACCTCGTAGTGTGGAGGGCTGGATGAACAGTGGACGGTGGAGGGCTGGATGAACAGTAGAATGTGGAGGGCTGGATGAACAGTACCCGGTGGAGTAGCGCGCGGTGGAGGCTGGATGAACAGGAGCCCGTGGAGGCTGGAGGAGGTTGACGGTAGCCCGTGGAGGCTGGAGGAGGTCGACGGTGGAGATGAACAGTATCCTGTGGAGTCCCGTTTTGTGGTACGCCACACCCCTCCTGATGAACAGGACCCCCGTTTCGACCGTAGGAGGTGAGGAATGTGAGGAAGGTGATGCGGCCTATGCAGAGTCGGTTTGTGCCACGGAGGAGTTAAAATATTATAGGGACAATGTTGATCCGGCGGACATGACTCCTTTGAAGAAGCCAACTACGGAGCATGATTCAGATCTGAAGTTCAAATCAGCGGCTGAGACCAAGCTTGTTGACTTCGTGCTCGGCGATTCGTCCAAGCAGTTCACAGTCAGTGCCAATTTGGACCCTAAATAGGAAAGCGCGCTCATCGAGTTCATCCGTGAGAATTGGGACATTTTTGCATGGAAGCCTTCTGACATGCCAGGTGTACCGAGGGAACTCGCTGAGCACACTCTTAATGTTGATCCCAAGTATAAACCGGTAAAGCAATTTCTCTGCCGGTTTAATGAAGAGAGGCGTAAAGCTATTGGGGAGGAGGTGGCCAGGCTTTTAGCAGCTGGTTTTATCGTTGAAGTGTTCCATCCAGAGTGGCTTGCTAATCCGGTGCTGGTTCTTAAGAAAAATGGCACTTGGCGTATGTGTGTGGATTATACGGATCTTAACATGGCTTGTCCAGCGGATCCTTTTGCCCTCCCCCGCATTGACCAGATTATAGATGCCACGGCGGGTTGTGAGCGTTTGAGTTTTTTGGATGCGTATTCTGGGTATCATCAAATCAAAATGGCGGTTAAGGACCAGGGGAAGACGGCGTTTATTACTTCCTTTGGAGCCTTCTGCTATGTATCTATGCCTTTTGGGCTCAAGAGCGCCCAAGCCACTTATCAACGGTGTGTACAGAATTGCCTGCATAAACAGATCGGCCGCAATGTGCACGCCTATGTGGCTGATATTGTAGTCAAGTCAAGGCAGAAGGAGATGCTGGTTGATGATTTAAAGGAAACCTTTGACAACTTGCGGGTTTATAAGATGATGCTTAACCCTGCCAAATGTGTCTTTGGTGTTCCGGCAGGCAAGTTACTGGTTTTCTTGTGTCCAACAAAGGAATTGAGGCTAATCCGGAGAAGATTACGGCTATCACCTCCCTGGCTAAATCGAAGTGTATCAATGATGTTCAGCGTTTGGCGGGTCGGATCGCCGCACTGAGCCGGTTTATCAGCCGCCTCGGAGAGAAGGCCATCCCTTTATACCAGATGTTGAGAAAGACAGATCAATTCATCTGGAGTCCAGCTGCTGATGAAGCGTTGGAGGACTTGAAGCGGCAATTAGCCAATCCGCCCGTTCTTGCAGCTCCAGTCGACAAGGAGCCGTTATTGTTATACGTAGCGGCCAATGCTCGTGCAGTTAGCGTGGCTATTGTGGTAGAACGCAAGGAGGCAGGCAAGGAGTATCTGGTTCAGCGGCCGGTTTACTATATCAGCGAGGTGCTTATTGAATCCAAGCAAAGGTATCCGCATTGGCAGAAGCTGGTATATGGAGTTTTCATGGCAAGCCGGAAGTTGAAGCAGTATTTCCAAGGGCACCCTATCACAGTGGTCAGTTCAGCTCCCTTGGGCGATATCATACAGAACCGGGAGGCGACCGGCCGGATTGCCAAGTGGGCTATAGAAATTGGGCCGCACGGATTGAAGTACGTACCCCGGACGGCGGTGAAGTCTCAAGCACTTGTTGATTTCATCAATGATTGGACTGAGTTGCAAGCACCAGAGGAGAAGCCGGATCACACATATTGGGCTGTCCATTTTGATGGATCCAGGCAATTGGAAGGCTCGGGGGCCGGAGTCGTGTTAACTTCCCCACAAGGTGATAAGTTTTGTTATGTTCTCCGCTTAATGTTCCCTTGTACTAATAATGCAGCTGAGTATGAAGCCTTGCTCCATGGTCTCCGGATGGCTAAAGAGATGAATCTAAGTCAGGTTAAGTGCTTCGGTGACTCGGACCTCATAGCTCAATAGGTGTCTGGCACTTGGGATTCTAAAGACCCACTCATGGCGGCATATCATCGTGAGGTGGATATTGTTGCAGGTCACTTCAAGGGGTATCAGGTGGATCACGTGGATCGTCGAAAAAATGAAGCGGCGGACGCTTTAAGCCGGTTGGGCTCTCAGCGTAAACCGGTCCCGCCTAATATCTTTCTTGATGTGTTGCACAATCCGTCAGTCAAGCTCCTAGGTGAAGCGGATTTGGCTATTCCTGATCCGGAGGCTCAATTGGTGGCAGCCCTGCATGTTATACCGGATTGGACAGTTCCTTATCTTGCGTACATGAACCGGGGAGATATGCCAGAGGATGAGACTCTAGCCAGGCAGATAGTCTGGCGCTCCAAATCTATGACAATTATCAATGGCAAATTGCATCATTGCAGTGTATCAGGGGCGTTTCAATGCTGCGTCTCTCCTGAGCAAGGTTATGAAATTTTACGCGAAATCCATGAAGGGGATTGTGGTCACCACGCCGGTTCAAAGTCTCTGGCGGCTAAGGCGTTTCGTCACGGGTTTTACTGGTTGACAGCTCATACTGATGCGGAGGACTTGGTTAAACGGTGTGATGGCTGTCAGAAATTTTCAAGGCGTGCTCATGTGCCGGCTCAAGAATTGAGGATGATTCCAATTACTTGGCCGTTTGCAACATGGGGGCTGGATATGGTCGGACCTTTTAAAAGATCCAAGGATAAGAAAACCCACCTTTTGGTGGCAGTTGACAAGTTTACCAAGTGGGTTGAAGCGGAGCCTATCAGCAAGTGTGATGCAGCTACAGCGGTGCAGTTCATTAAAAAGGTGATTTTCCGGTTTGGCTTTCCACACAGTATTATTACTGACAATGGTACCAATTTATCCAAGGGTTCTATGAAGGAATTATGTGAACGTGAGCACATCAGAATTGACGTATCTTCAGTGGCTCACCCCCAGTCCAATGGGCAGGCAGAACGAGCTAATCAAGAGATCTTGCGAGGCATCAAACCCCGGCTTATGGTTCCATTGCAAAGAACACCGGGATGTTGGGTTGAAGAGCTACCATCTGTGCTATGGAGTATCAACACTACGCCGAACTGATCTACAGGATACACACCGTTTTTTATGGTCTACGGAGCAGAGGCGGTTCTCCCTAGTGATATCCGGCACGATTCACCTCGTGTGGCAGCTTATGTTGAAGCGGACAATGAGACAGCACGGCAAGATGCTTTGGACCTATTAGATGAGGAGCGTGACATAGCGGCTGCCCGCTTGGCGATTTATCAACAAGATCTTCGTCGCTATCACAGTCGCCGGGTCAGAACCAGAACTTTTCAAGAAGGAGATTTGGTGCTTCGGCTCATCCAAGATTAGACGGATATGCATAAGTTATCCCCACCTTGGGAGGGACCTTTTGTGGTCAGCAAGAATCTGCACAATGGGCCGTACTATCTGATTGATATTCGAGAGCATAAAGACTCATGCACATCAGAGGAGGAGACCAACAGGCCGGGGAATATAGCTCATCTTCGGCCTTACTACACTTGAGCTATCGGCTCTATCTATGTACATATTATGGCAGTGTATATATTATCATCGATATAATAAAACCGGAGCCTCAGCTAAAGCGGGGTCTCTGTCCTTTCATATCATGTGTGGTTACATGGAGTGGTTCTGTTTTAAAGCGGCCTCCGGTTTACCCCTTGAAATTTGCTTTTCAAAAAAGCTTTGTGATATCACTTGGGGCCTTGGTCGTGTCCGAACCAATGCGACACCTTTTGATAGGCGAAAGCCACCAGATCACTTGGGGACATGGTCAAGTATGAACTAGTCACGCCTCTTGATCGGCCTAAGGCCACAGAATCACTTGGGGGCTTGGTAGAACCCGAACCATTACCACGTCTTTTAATCGGCATAAATGCCACAGTTTCATTTGGGGACCTGGCTGACTTGAACCATTGTCACTCCTATTGGGGGCTTGGTCCTGTCCGACCGTGGTAACACCATCTGATCAGCTCAGTAAAGCATGTTTTTGCAAACGGTTTTTATCATTGCCTTTGCTTCCGTATTTCTTTTCTTCAATTTTTGTTGTGTTTCCTTTAAAACAACAACACCTTTTTACCGGTTCAGCTGACAGAAATCGGTTCATTTGTACTCCGGAGAAATATGCCCGGTTTAACTTTCCTGTTAAACTCATGAAGTAGCAGGGGGCTCATAATGACCTAGCACGGTTTACATGGGAGTTGTTTTCTCCCCTTTGATGGTAACGGTTTATAAATACTCCGTTTCAAGCCTGGCTAAGCCAACTTCATGCCCAGCGATGGCAGGTATTTTGTATCACATATTTGATTATACGTCTTAAATACATTGATGATATATATATATATATATATAGAGAGAGAGAGAGAGAGGTCATAAACCGGTTGGCGGTATAACCGCCACCGAAGTTCAAGATTTTCTGATTGCAGGAAATATAAATTTAGGATTTCAAGCAAAAGCATCAGTACTTATGCACGAAGGCATATTCAAGGCAGAAGTATTGACTATCCTATTACAAGGCAACGCGGTGACCAAATAAGATCATTGTTGTTCCGGCAGATCATAATAAAGCAGCTGTTTAAAATGGCTTCCGGCTCAAGCCTGCTCATCAAACCGGTCTGATGGTTGTGGGTCGTCCCGCGCCACTTCAGCTTCCTCATCTCTATCCATTGGCTGGAAATCAACAGTGGACCAGTCGATTCCCATTAAAGCTTGAAAGACAGCCTCTTCATGGATCAGAGAAGACGGTTCAATATCAGGAGCGTAAGTATGCTTACGGATTGGAGGAACCAGATTCTCTGCTTCAGGAATTGGTGCGGCCACTCTTTTGTTCTGATCATTGTACTGAGTTTGATAATGCGACAAGTCGGCCTCTTCAGCCAATTGACAAGCCAGAGGGCGTACTGCACGGTTTATCACCCTCAAATCATCTTCATTGAACTCTGAGCCATCTTCCTTCAAGCTGGGATAGCCTTGAGCTGCTTCAACAGGATCGAAATCCGGCACCCATGCTTTTGCCCGGATTAAGGTGTTAATGGCTCCGGTTCGAGCAGCAGATTTTTTCAGTTCTTCAATCCGAGCAGGAAGCATTGACAATCTATTAAGAGTGTCTTGGATTAAAGTGGGTGCCGGATTGTTGTGAGATGCAGTGGTGATGATCCGTTGCGCTTCGGTATACAGCTGTTCAATTAAAGTGTAGGCAGCCTTCAACTTTTTCCGAACATCTGACCCTAAGTGACCAATGTGTGTACCTGTAACAATACAGGAAAGATCACAAACCGGATCTATTATAAGCAGGCCAGAGTTGTCCAGGAAACCAAAAGGAACTTACCAAAGATAGCAGCGGTCATGGAATGTACTTGCCGCTTTACGGCGGTCAGCTCATCTACCACCGGTTTAAGGGCAGCTTCAGCGTTTTCAGCTCTTTTTATTAAATCAGCCTTCTCAGTGGCCCAATCAGTCCGCTCCTTCTTGAAGCCCTCTTTTAGCTGTTCTGTGATGCTCAAAGCGCTGGTTATTTCTTCCCTTGCCTTGTCGGTTTCAGCTTGTTGGGTTTTCAAAATTTCCTGCAGATCAGTAATTCGGTCCTCTTTGATCCTCACTTCAGCCTGCATAAAGATAGTGCTTGGCTTTCAGCAAACGGTACAAGAATTTGAAGTACCAACCACATAACAAGTTATATGCTTGATACTTGGGGGCTAATGCACCTTCAATTTTCATCTATTACTAAATCGCAAAGTCCCAAGCTCAATACAGGTATTCAACTTGGCACATGGGGGCTAATGGCTATTTGCTCAGTTATGTTCTGATGTTAGAATCTTTATTGGAGTCCCGATTTAACTATACTAAGTTGAACCAGCCCTTGGGGGCTACATTGATGGATTTCAAAGTATTGAGGACTATATTCAAGTCCCGGCTTGAAGAAGGTTACAAACCGGCCCTTGGGGGCTAGGAGGATTAATACAGTGGCAGTAATTAAAGAACGAAGAAGCACAAGGAAGTTACCTCAAATTTATCTCTCATTATCTTTACCAGGCCAGCTTCATAGTCATGACTAGTATATAGCCGGTTCAAATAACCAGAATGAACATCTTGGGCACTCAGAGCAGCATATGTTTCCAGATCAACATCCCATTTGCCTTTGTTCATGGCAGAAGAATCTTCTTTCACAGTATGCTTGGCCAAAGCGACAGGATTCCCTGGTTCAAAGCGACCTACGCCGGTAATTACAACGTCATCATCCTTGGACTCGCCGGTTTGCGTTGGCACGATCGGTTTATCGGCTGGCTTTGAAGGACTGCGGGATCTATCAATCCGGACGGAGCTGGCAGGCTGGTCAACATGGACTGAGGTATTGATAGGCCTTTTCTCAGGAATAGCATCATCTTGCAAGGGAGGATCATTGGGAATATCTTCAGGAACGAACGCTTCAAGATCTGGTGTTTTATCCTGTTCAAGGGCAGCATCTTCCTCGGCCGCTTTATTCAGGCGGGCTTTCTTGCTTGGTTTAGGTTTAGCCCTGAAAGAGAAACAAAGAGTCAAGGAACAGCATAAGTTATAACGTGGTATACCAGAAGCATATGTTCAGTCTAGCTTACCCAAGAACCGTTTTTAGTGGTGGCAGCTGAGTGGCCGACGATTCACCAGAGGAAGAATGGGAAGTAACCTCATAATCGGAGTCGGACGGATTAAGAGGTTGACGGATGAAACCCGCTTTAGGGCATAAATTAATAAAAAGGTCGGAGACCTCGGAGCGGTGTTTTCGAACCGGACTGTTTGGTAAACCAGCGGAAATAACTACCTGGCCGCTGTGCCGGGTTGTGCGGCGAGCTTCATGTTGCTGAGTCTTCATAAGAAATTTGGGATCCAAGTAAGCAAGAGGATGAGAAAATTTAATTTTCCGGTTTCCCTAGCGAAATTTTGGCAAAGGCAAAGGATCTGAATCGGAAGAGAGAATAGTTACCTCAGCGACATCAGCATTACTGCCTTCAGTGTCGTCCTGACAAGTATCATCATTAATAAGGCGTGTAAAAAGTAAGCCTAGTGAATCGAGTTCTACCTCAAGGTCCGGGTTACCCACATCATCATCAATAGCCGGATCAGATGAAGCAGTGGTTTTCCTCTTTTTAGCAGGCTTCTTGATGACCTTGGTCTTTGGCCGGATTGACCGTTCTGCTTTCTCCGGTTTGTCTTGTGGAAGCTTCTTGCTCCAAAACGGATTATCACCCTGGTTAAGCAGCAATTGATGTCAGACAGAGATAGCAATAACAGGTTCAGTAAAAAGTACAATCAAAATCTTACAGCTGGCGGTTTGTTGGTAGCATAGAAAGGGAGCAGGCCGGTTTGAGCGCAGAGGTGCTCCGGTTCGTTCAGCATTTTCTTCACAGCTTCTGTGACTTCATCATTGGAGAGATGGATGTTGGTGTGTCGGAGTGGGTCATCAACGCTACCAGTATACTTGCACATTAAACCGGAGCGCCGGCTGAGAGGCAGTATGCTCCATGATATCCAACAGCGTGTGAGATCTACTCCTGTTAAACCATTGGCCATGAAGGCTCGGAGCTTGGATAATTGCGGGGCGTATTTACTCCTCTCCTTGGCACTTAACCTTTGTGGGAAGGGGTGTGTATTGCTGAGCCGCTCCGGACGAAAGCCAGGCAAAGGATTTTCATCATCAGGGGAAGTATCTTTGCAGTAAAACCATGTTGCATTCCACTCCTTGGGGTGACTGTGTAGTCTGGCATGGGGATAAGTGATTTCTTTCCTTTTCTGAATGGCCATACCGCCCAATTCGGTATTGGGACCATCGGTGAATTCTGTGTGGCGGTTTAAGTGGAAGCAGTCTCTGAACAATTCAACTGTGGGTTTTTCTTGAAGGTATACCTCATAGAGCACTTGGAAGTGACATAAGTTGGTAACAGATTTGGGGCCAATATCTTGCGGGCGGAGTTGAAAATTGGCTAACACATCCCGGCAAAATTTAGAGCCGGGCGGTTTGAAGCCCCGGGCTAAGTGATCCACGAAGATCACAACCTCTCCCTCTTGAGGTGTGGGAGGACATTCATCACCAGGAACCCTCCAGTGGATAGTCTCTTTGCTGTCTAAAGCGCCGATCGAGACTAAATCATCCAACTGAGTTTCTGTGACACGAGAAGGAACCCAGTTGCACTCATATACTTGTTTGGCCATGGTGAGATCTACCAGAAATAGGTGATTCCGGTTCAAGAACATGTTGGATAAAAGAACGCGCTGGTATGAACAATGCTAAACCAGAGGCAGTATATTTAAACCGGATTTTTATGAAGTGGCATTATATGGCTAAAGAATTTTGGCGGTTCAACAAGGGGACTAATGGTATATACCGGTTTATTAACTTTTTCTATACTAAGTTAAACCGCCTGATCTAAACATTGAAAGCAATTGAGGTTGCGGATGGCTAAGTATGCAGAAACAGGTTTCACAAGGTCCTATTGTAGTAATGGATCTGAAGCAAGTTCAGAAAAACAGAAAATATTCAAAAGATTAAAGCAGAGCGGAAGTGAATCAATGGGCAGGTATGTAGATGAGATCTATGGACTTGAGCGTGAAACTACAGGTGGATGCTAAAATGCTACTGCTAATCAGAGCAGGGTTTCACAGATCTATCCAGGAATCTGGGTACGAGCATGAACAAGTGAGGACCACGGCAAGAACATGAAACCCTAGAACAGATCTATGTTAAGAAGAGCAGAAGGCTTACCGGAATCGAGGAAGACGCGGAAAGCTACCGCAGTGCTCTGGAGCGTTCAGGTTGATGCAGCGGCCCAAGACAGGGCAGAGGTCAATGGCGGCGGCGGAGCTCTGAGGCTGGCGACGCGAGGAAGACAAAGAGAAAGATACGAAGGGGAGAAAAGGAAATGACCCTTCGGTCCTATTTATAAGGCAAAGGACGTGTGTCAGGCACGCGAATCCAGGAGCCACAAGATTCGGAAGTGGAGTTGCTGCCTTGGGTATCGCAGATCTATTAATAAAAGAAGGTGTCATAAATGTTAACTTCATGATGACGTCATGCCGGTTTACAGCAACCAGAGATGATGACGACATGGCGGTTTACCAATTACCAGAAGATGTTGAAGACAAAGATTTTTGTGAAGGATTGACATGAACCAGTTCAAATCAATCTGGGGCCTAATGTTGGGGATATTACCACTGGGCATGAACTGGCCTACCTGGGCCGGGTGAGCTTCATTAGTAGTTTAAAGGTGATTAAGCAGATGAAGGCCCAAGGCCTGTAGTCGGTTTAGAACCTGTAGCCGTAAACCGGCTTGATATGTAAACTTGCATTGTAAGTTAGGAATAGAGAGAGACCAACCGGGATACGAGTATGAACTGGTGTGGGACTCTGTGGACCGACGGGCGTCACCCGTGTATATAAGGGGACGACCCGGCGGCGGTTCAAAGGGAGACAACAACAACTCGAGCCTAGGCGAAGCTTGTTTGCTCCCTATCCATCGAAACCACATCAATTCCATCACAACTAGACGTAGGCTTTTACCTTCATCGAAGGGGCCAAACTAGTATAAACCCTTGTGTCTTTGTGTCCGCTTTAACCCCTTCAAGTTAACCCGTAGCGATGGCTCCATGACTAAGTCCTTTCACAAGGACATCTGCCGTGACAAATCCGCGACACTTCCCGGCGGACGGATCCTGCCGGCTCTTTGAGCAGCAGTGAGGGGAGAGAGAGGCCAATGAAGTCTTGTTTAGATCTGGAGAGGGCGAGAGAGTGTGAAGAGAGCAACTACAAGCGCTGAGGCTCAAGCGGGAGAGGGCGAGAGAGTGTGAAGAGAGCAACTACAAGTGCTGAGGCTCCAGCGTGTATATATATACTGGAGAGAGAGTGTGAAGCGTGCAAACCCTAGAAAACATTTTGACCAGTCAAAGAATCCTCCTGGCAAAAATTATGCTCAAGTGTAGTTATCGAACCCAAGACCTCAAGTTTGATGAGCGAACAGGCTAACCAGCTACACAACCCTCCCGTTATGTTCAACGAGAGGAAAATAACCTTTTATACATTCCTGCATTCGTGTGACACGCATGTCGTGTTTTTTTTGTGTGTGTGGGAGTCATTAGGATTTGAATCATAATCGTGTCATGTGGCTTTGGTGGTAACACTATCCACAGTGGTGCAGAAATAATGGAGCCTTAGTCACCTTACCTCTCTCCACGTAGTACGTTGGGTCCCACCAGTCAGAGGGTGAAACAAAAAAATTAATAAGAAAAATTAAAAGCACCAGCGGTGTATCTTACTACCTCACACATCTCGCTACTGCTCGGGAACATTGTCCAATTGATCCCTCTATTCGCTCACGTACTATTTTAAGTGAATCCTTATTATAACATGCACACAAATTTTGGGCACTTGTATTCGACTTAAGTCAGTGTGCCACCGTATCTCGTATACTTACTACTCCCTCCGTCTAGGTGTAATAAGTCACGTTAGAAGGTGCAATGGGACCAAGGTGTGTGCGTGTGCGTGTGTGTGTTTAACAGCATGTGTGTGTTAGAGAGTGCAACAGATCGACCTACTCCTACAGAGATATGGTGTGTAGTGTATGATTGTAGCCGCGAGAGTCGGTGCATCCTCTCGTTTCCGGGCGTGTCCGGTAGGGACATGCGGACAGCTGTCACGCCCGCTCCTGACCAGCCTGGCCCACCCAAAGCCCCTCCATCGCCCGCGCGCGCTTCCGGCCCGAAACGGTCAGCGCCGCTCCAAAGAATCGGTGCCGCATTCATGCCCGGCCAGAGCGGACGCAACCTCTCACTGGCGCAAGAGTGATGGTTGCTTCATCCGTCCAACTTACTGCTGGGTCTATGTGATTTGACGGCTCATTGGTCTTTATTACTGAGGTGGTAGGACTGCTGGATGTCCCATGCTTTCGGCGAAAGGAGGTAGTAGATTACAATTTTCTCCATTCTTACAGCGGAGGAGTGCAAGAGCAGTGAAAACACGCAGGCTCAGTGATTACATGGCCCACCTCACACTATCACCGTGCGACACCTAACTCTTTACATAGTACTCGCTCTGTTCCTAAATATTACTAGATGAGTCCCCGCGCATTGCCGCGGAACAGTGGTATATCTCTCTGCGCAAAATTATCGATTTCATAGAACTAAAAAACATTATAACCGCATGATAAATGTGGTATCCAAACTAAATAAACTCCCATCATCATTTAGATCATCCCACATAAGGAAAAAAGATCAGCCAACTCCTACTGCATAATGGGATTATATTTTTCTTTTTGACATGTTAATGGGATTTAAAAGCTCACTTACATGCATGCTACCGGTGCATGCTTGCATGCAGACATGTTGAAGTGATTTAAAACCCACTCACATGCATGTGCCATGGTATTTCTGCATGCTTGCATGTGGCTTAGTGCGAAGCCTCTCAACGTCTAGATCAGATGGCTATTATGACTGATTTACTTCATCTAACAGCTACGTCAATTTTGATGATGTGGCTCAAGGAGAGGATAGAGAATTCCTAGTAGTGGGGGCTAGCTATTATTAGTAGATAAGTCTTTGTAGAGATTCCACTAGGTGAACTACATACGAAACAAAATGAATGAATCTACACTTAAAATGCATCTATATACATCCGCATGTGGTTAATTGTGAAATCTCTACAAATACTTATATTTCGGAACAGAGGAAGTACTAGTATCGTACTAGTACGTACTGTAATTTATCAGCGACATAAATTTGTACAATGCTATGAAGCTTCCATCTCCTGTTACATGTATCTTGCGTCCAAGGTTGCCTGTTGCAACATTTCATCAAATACAAAGGAGACTAACATGCATGTTGTTGCATCTCAATGACTGACAGATCATATCAAATATGTACTCCCTCCGTTCCAAAATAAGTGTCTCAACTTTGTGCAAACTTTAGTACAAAGTTGTACTACTACTAAAGTTGACACTTATTTTGGAACAGAGGCAACTAAAGAAAAAAAACGATCCATGCAGTCCCTAGCCCTTGAACCGTGAACCCTGGCCAGGCTTCAATTTGCTGGCAACGTTCGAGCTTCCTAATAAATGAAGTTTGTAACCTTTTGACCATCGGATCATTTTGTGCAGTTTCACCAAAATCAAGATGAGCATCCCTATGGCAAAGAAATTGAAGAAGCATGATTAGAATAAGATTACTAGGACTAGTTGATGAGACATAAACTCATCACAAATACAGTACATAGAAGCCAGTAGAGGTATCAGGTATGTGCGGGGCAAAGAAGTAGAGAAATATCCACATGGAGTGATGTGGGCAGCTGGAGCAGTGGTGCAAGCCGGCTGTAAAGGGAGTTGTACCTGAGGGACGTAGCTCAACCTTGAGGAGGGCGGCGGGAGGCGGCAACTGCCCATGTCGCGGCAGTGAGCAAGGGACGAGGGCAACCTCACCGGCTTTGTGAGAGAGAACGGCGGGGACCCCTGATTGGGATGTGCCGATAGTGGGTTTTCGCCGTCGGCGATGGCCACCGCATCTACACTAAGCATCCACCCCTTCCCCAAGCGGACGTGATCCGCCGGGATGTTAGAGATGTGGCCACAGTCGTTTTGTGCGAGAGAGTGTGAAGAGAGCAACCCAAGCAAGCAACCCTGTAGGTTGGCCCATCCTGACTATGTATATAGTGGAACGGTTTCCTTTTCTCTCCATATGAACCTATCATATTGCGTACGTGCCACTGAAGAAAAAAAATTATTTATAAATGATGTGGCACCTACTACTCGTTCTCCTATAACCTTGCGCTTGGCATGTCCAAAATATTAACATTGCGATTGGCTCTTCGCCTCTTCGGGAAGTTGAGCAATAATGGTAGTGCAGTATATATCATTCTGGCTATATGAGATTGAATGAATTGTTGCACGTCCACCACGTGGGCGAGGATCGAGGGGCGAGCGAGAGTGCTACTACATACAGAGCAAAATGAGTGAATGTACACTCTAAAATACGTTTATATACATTAGTGTTTGGAGTATGTACTAGTAGTTCATATTGAAATCTACTAAAGGACATATATATTCCAAACAATATGATATAATCTCTATAACCAAGGTAGTAGGGACGAGGAGTAAACGGAGGGAGTAGTAAATTTTTCTCCTCGTCCTGCGAGCCATGGCGCGCATGGGCGAGGGAGGAGCAAGCTTCACCTCATCCTGCGAGCCACCGCGCCCGTTGGCGGGGGAGACGGCGTACTAAGCAAGCTTCTCCTCGTTCTGCGAGTTGACGCGACACATCAAAAGTACTCTTGTGTATAGAGCCTTGCCTCTAAGGTAGGCCCCACATGGTTTGCCTCTTTTTTTAATTTAACATAACGCATCAAGTTGCAATTTGTTTGTTCACCCGTGGTAGACGATCCTCCCTCCACCAAGTGGACAACCAGTACACGTGCCAAATTACCACGTGGGCTGCCTTTTTCATACAGAAATGAGCTCCACCATGTACCCGCGCGGGTGTGGTTGGGAAAGAGACGGGAATACGTTCGCCGTGCATGCACCTCTTCTCTTCATGCACGTCCCCCACCTACGTGGGTGTGTGTGAGAGATACAAACCGCGTTCGTGAGTGTTTTTTGTTTTGTGGTGGGGTGGGGGTGGGGTGGGGGTTGATTTCGTGAATTATTTGTGGGAATATGTGCCGATGACATCTCAAACAAAATTTTGCATGCAATGTGTGTGAAATGGAGGCCTATCCATACCATACATAGAGGGTCAGGCAATCCACGAGAAGAGAGGGAGGGGTCATAGCTACCGATAGAGTCGAAGAGAGGATCATGTGGGTGGGTGCAAGATCGATGAAGAGAGCCATCGAAATTGTGTGTG
>NC_057807.1:50096928-50102116 GCF_018294505.1 Triticum aestivum | reverse complement strand
TAGGCAGTGGCCTAACTATAGAGGTAGAACGACTCGTATATGTGTTGAGAAGGAGAGACCCAGCTATGTCTTGAGGGAGATCGGTCGACATCCATACATAACTGAAGGACGGGAAATATGATGTGACAGAGAGAGGGAGGAGAGAGAGGGGGGGAGAGGGAGGGAGAGGGGTAGAGTGTTGGATGGGTGATGGAGTTGCTTCTCGAAGATGTTGGGAGAGGCCTACTAGACAAACTAAGGGTGGAACTGCAATGTTATCAATAAGAGTGGGGATGTCTTTCTGTGTGTGCCTGTGCCTGATAGATCTGTCGGGACGCATCCATGGATGATAAAGGGGAACCATGTGTTTGGTAAGAAAACCTAACTAGATCGGTAGATCAATTGTTGTTTGTCGGAGGAAGGGAGAGACACAACTAATGAGGTAGATCGATTGATGTGTGGGTAAAAATGAGTTATAAGGACCTAGTTGGCTATACGTATAGCGAGAGATCGATCGGTGTACGTCCATTTGTTAGAGGCAAATAAGGCCCAGCGAGACGGATAGACAGAGAGAATGGAGCTAGGAGGTGGTGCGAGAGGCCCAACTACTAGCTAGATCGATGAAAAGAGAGGCGAGAGTTTACACGTGTGTCTGACCATATATGAGAGACACGAGGCCAGGACACATAAAGGAGGATATTGAAGCTATGTGTGTATGCTGTAGGCAGGCATCGCTGGAGAGGTTTATCGATCGGTGTGTGTTGGAAAGGAGTTGTAGAGACTCTGGGAGAACGACCTAAAGAAAAAAATGAATGTGCCCGGTGGATAGAATGCCGAGGGAGGGGGAGGGCGAGGAGGGCGTGTGCATGCACGAGAGAAATTTAGTGGTAGCTACAAAGGTTAGAGGATTGTGTGGGTGTAAGAGACTAACAAAGATCATAATTTGATATGAAAGCGGATTCATATATTTGAATAGGAGATCATAGTGTTTTAAACATTGCATGCATGAATATAGCGGTGATACGCGGGTTGTGCACATGTTATACCATAATGTGATAATGCATGGTGTTTGCAACTCACAGCTAAATGCCGAACAATCTAAACCATACTATACATCAAACAATCTCACATTTTATTTGAATTTGTGATAATGTGCGGCGTTTGCAGCTTACAACTAAATATCGAGCATATAAACAATACTATATATCAAACATTCTCACGTTTTATTTGAATTTGTGGTAATGTGTGGTGTTTGCAACTCACAACTAAATACTTGTAGGCGTATGGGGCGGGGAACCATACATAATGTGATAAACACATTATACATATGAGACATGGTTTAGATTATGAAGATCTAGCTAGAGCTAGAAATGTAATGTGATTTGAAATCAAAATAAAGTGGATTCAAAAAATCTAGTTCGAGTTCATATAGTACACATAGTTCATATGTAACTCGAGAATAATCATGTGGTGTGCTGTGAAGATAATACACAAACGATGGTTTAACTTGACAATAATGATGATTGTAGATCTTATTAAAACAGAGAAACGAATTCAAATGCTTTGACTTCACACAATCATTACTGTAGATCTTATTCAAATTTAGTTCATATTGAAGCGGTAGTATATACGTTTGGAATGCACTAAAACGTTCATTTGAGTAGTAGGTTGCATGCATTATACACGTAGCGAAATATTTTAATTGAACATAACATGAATTCAAAGTTTTGAATGACATTTGTAGTGCGCATTGATTTGGTACAGTACACGTTAGGCTTGTCCGGAAATTTCAACCCGCGCCTTGTTAGCCCGAAATATTTAAGATATATCTTTGTCTCGTTGTGCTCCGACAACTCCCTCCATCTCAACCCGTGCCTTGCTATTCCGAAATTACAACGCGCGTGAAAACTCCCACCTCCTGTGAAATCCCGACACGTGAAATGCCCGTGGTAACCCTAAACCGAAAGAACCGCCTCAAATCGGTGGGGGGTACTTACGTAACTTACCCCACATTTCGGACAAGCGCGTCTCTAAGCCATGGTTCCCCACTGCCATCCCATTCGCCCACCCATTCGTACACCAAGGCATGAAAACCTGCGACGAAACCCCACACCCTGCTCCGTCCGTGACCCAGCCGGAGCCTCTTCCCCGACGACGTCGTCCACAGCAACACCTCGACGTCCCTCATCCACCATACCGGATGAGGATCCGTCATCGATCTCATCGTCCTGCCGATTCAGCCATCCCGTCCTCCACCTCCAAGGAGCTGCCCCGATGTTCCCCTCGTCTTTCGTGCCACCTCCATTCCCACACCCCCGTCTTCACTTGCACCACCGGAAGAGCATCATCGTCACCGTTTCCTCGGATGAAGATGCGGCCTAATCGGCGCCACCAAAGAGGTTGTACACTAATCGCCGCATTTTCTTCTTGATTCAATCTCACGGTGCTGCCGGCGCTCGGTCCCGAGCCGACACGGTGCGGCTCCATCCACGATGGCGTCGCCGGCCACTTCCTCCACGGCGTCGCTCCCTCGGCGGCGACGTCCACATCAGTAGGAGCTGCTGCTGCTTTAGCTCTCGCTCGCACTGCTGCTCTGCTCTCGCTCTCGGTCCCCTGCCTGATCTGCTCTTGCTATTGCTCTTGCTCGCGTTGCTGCTCTCGCTCTTGCTCTTGCTTGCGATGCTGCTCCAATTTGGCTACACTTCAGTCGACTGAATCGACTTTTGGGTCAGTCGATTTTCAAGGGGTGGGCTCGCCGGGGTGAAGGAAGAACCAGCCGCAGCGGGGAGGGGGGCTCGCCGGAGAGGTACCCCACTGTCTATCTTAGTGTTCGGGATGGGGGCGGTGGTCCCCGGCGGTGGCGTGGCGTTGGCGGGGCAGTGGCGTGGGGATCGCCGGAGCAAAAGCTTGGCACGGGGGGGCTAGAGGGATGGTCGGGGCGGCTGCGGACCGGCGGTGGGGAGTGTTTTCGAGGCGGGCGAGGCGGCGCACCGCCGGCCGCGGGCGGCGGGGGGCTTTTGTTTGGCCGGTGGTGGCTGGCGGCTCAAGGGGGTGGAGGTTGAAGATGAACCGTAGGCCCTTGATTTCGTATCCAACGGCTGCAAAATCGACTGACCAGAGATGAAAAAGTCAGTCGACCGATGTGTAGCCTCACCTTGCTAGTGCGTTCAGTTTCGACAGCAAAATTCAGTTTCGACAGTTAGGTTCAGTTCCGACAGTTAAGTTCTGTTTCGACAGTTAAGTTCAGAGATGAGCGGCTGATGTATTTTACATCTAGCACTTTGTGGTTATGTATTTTATGTCATGTATTGGAGATGCTATTAGAATTCCACTCAGGTTAATGTTGTCCGTTGTCTCTCTTGTCCTGCTTCCGCCTCGGCGTCGTACAACTCACCAGAGCTGCTCCAACGACGAAACCCTCCATCACAGTGGAGCAGTACCTCGGGCTCCATCTCCTCACACCTAAGATCTTCTTCCCCTCCTCCGACAGCAAAGTCAGCCGGAGCATCCTCATCGGCCAACCCAATCACGCTGAGATCGACATGGCTTCGCCAAAGAGGTTGTACACTTGTTGCATCTTTTTTTACTCTACATGTTATATATATATTGTCCACTGAGCACATGGATTTGTTCCTTTAGTGTCTCCTTAAAAGAAAAAACGTAGGAATTTTAATTTTCACTTGTCCTCCTTTTCAAATTCCTATTCATGAAGCACAAGACTAAGAGATAGTAGCATAATAGCATTATAATCGTACATTTTCTTGTGGTTTGACTTAATCTCACCATGCTTCTTTGCATCCTGTGATCTTCCCATTATTGTGAATCAAACACCCAGATTGGCAGAAATCCTGTGTTTTTTAATTCTCTGTTTTGCACGTGCATTCCTATCCTATTCCTGTCTATTTCCTATCCCTGCATTGTTGGAATCCTCCAATTCAAACGAGCCCTTACAGAATTACTTCTCTTACAGATAGTTGTCAAAGAAAACCTTGCGTGGTTTGTCCCACTCCTGCTGCGCCATCGTCCACCCCAGCTCAGCTGCTCCAACGACAGAAGGGTCCAGCACATCAGGGATCCGACCTCCAGACTGTCTTTCGCCGCCTCCGATCTTCTTCCCCGCCGCTAGCAGCCATGAAAACTGCATTACCATCACCAACCGAGCAGATGACCTCGAGGACTACACGGGTCTGCAAGAGAGGTCGCACTATTTCGTGTCTGCTTATGTTATGCATCGCTTAATATTACATGCTACTTTATCATCATGTTCACCGATTAGACTCTAAGTCAGCTCCAAACTAATGGTCAAACTTGAGTTTTTAAATGGTTATGGGGTACATATTAGGGCCGCTATCAATAGTATCTATCTACTATCTGGTTAATCTCCGGTGTCTACTATGAGTTTCATGTTGGGTGGGAAACAAACAGTAAAGAAGCCATTATCTGTATTTATTAACTGAAGCCATTATCTGCCTGCTATTTTTGGTTTTGGGTCTATCCACAGGTTGCTACCATCACTCTGGATTTCTGCATGCACTCCTTACATAATCTCACTATGTTTTATTCCTATGCATGACAGTTATTGTAAACAATGGAACTTAACATGTAGAGCAAAAGAGACGAGCCTTGCGTGGCAAAATAATTTCATGCAGACGTTGCTCCATGGTAGGCGCAAAGGCAGCCCCCCCCTCACGCATTTCGGATTGTAATCGAGAGGAAGATATCTGTTCTGAGGGGGAATCAGAAGGAGAAGATAACTCCTATTTACCCCCTGAGGTCTTCGCTCTAACTTGGCATGCTGATGTTGGTTATATCATGCATATGGTGTCTTGCATTGCTTACTTTATACATCAAATATGTCATCTGCTTAGTTTAGACATCCTTTGTGCGAATGCCATCTGTTTAGTTTATTCATCGTTTATGTGAATTATGCAACGCCACCTTGTTTAGCCAGGCATCATATATATGAATTTTGCAATGCCATCCTGCTTAGCCAGTCATCTTATATGTAAATTATATCAGGCCATCCTTTTTTTCGTTACATATTACATTTGTCAACAATGTTAGTACATTCAACTGCTCTTCGTGTGCATCAGCCATTTGACACGGTGATGGCAAATTCTGGAGTGAAAACAAGGACTTCTAAGCAGACTATGCTATCTGACAAAGCGCATATCTCGCTGGTTATGGATAGCTCCTCAGAGGAGGATTC
>NC_057807.1:48987937-48994480 GCF_018294505.1 Triticum aestivum | reverse complement strand
AAGAAATGCCACAGTCGGGCGTCTGAGCGACACCACATAAAGGGCTTTAAAAGAAATGCCACAGTCGGGCGTCTAAGTGACACCACATAAAGGGCTTTAAAAGAAATGTCACAGTCGGGCGTCTGAGCGACACCACATAAAGGGCTTATAAAAGAAACAATCATAGTGAATATCCCGGAGGTAGAACCATCCCAGAGATACTCGATAATAACAATAATAACACGGGTTAGTCAACAATGACAATAATCATAATTATCACAAGTCACAAGTAGTAATTCCAGTTCTGATTTAACAGTTTCACCTCCGAAGACCGACACTAAGACCGACACTTGACCCATCCCAGACTGTAATCCTTAACCACGGACACGGCTATTCGAATAGGTTTGATCTCTGCAGAGGGTGTACTCTTTACCCACGAGTAACGGATTTCTTTAGTCCATCGGGACTAATTTCGTCTACGGTCTTTTTGTTGAAAACACACCTAACTTGCACACACCAGCTTAACTCACATGTGTCTGGAATCACCCACGACACCTGTCAAGCAAACTCTAAGTGGGGAGGCTACAACCTTGCGTAGCATGGGATCAAATTTATATCGCGCGCTCTAAGGGGTGGCCTCCCCTCTTGGTCTCAACCGGAAACACCCATGCCCCCGGACCAGGTGGCCTGCCTACCAGCTACAATCGGTATCTTCCACCATGGCCTCTCTATATGGTGTGTGCTAGAAAGAGGTTGACAACTTACTGAACCGTACTCTACTTGTTGTAGAGACGAGTGGTAGTACGAAACAAGTATGGGGGTTACTGGAACAAGACTCGATCTACGGTCGACTCAGGAGGTTTATAATCTTCCCTGCATGATTAGCATAACGAATATATTTCAACCAACAGGGTCACCGCTCATATTACCTTACCATGCCATACCAGACATAACCATCCCGACGGAGACCAGCGACAAACTCATGCCTACCCAAGGCAGAGGTTTTCCCGGGTTCCTGCCGGTATGCATGCAAAGCACATGAGGGTGATCATCATCACAAGTGTGTTCATTTCCAACAGCATGAAAATCACTAACATGCACCCATGCATATGATCTTATCACATGAAATAACCAGTTTATCCAAAGTGAGGTGATGTTACAAACATGTCATCAAACACACAAAAATATTTATGCCGGCGTTCAGAATGCTTGCATTCAGGTCATGGGAAGGCAGGGTGCATTTCAAACTCTTGAAATACTTCTCCTCTCTTCAAAAATCCTATTTTAGAAATATAAATGAATTAACACACAAAATAAAAACAGCACAAAAAGTTGTTTGAATTTTTTTTCAAATAAATCTAAAAATAAACTAGACAATATTTGAGAGAGGTAGGAAAAAGAATTAATTCATTTGGAGTTGTATTTAAAAAGATACAGCAGGTCAAAGTTTGGTCAAAATCTGATATTTAAAATAAAACAGAAAAGAAAAACGTTTCAAATAAAACGTGTACACGTCGAAAGCGTATTCGGGAAAGGCGCTTCCACTTACTCCTGCGTGGACAGGCACTGGGTCACTGACGGTGGGCCCGCCTGGCCCATTGGTCAGGTTTGACCGGCCACGCGCGCGTCGTTTCCCCCTCCGACCGAACAGAGGCGGAGCTCCGGCGAGGATTTGCCGGCGAACGGGGGCGTCCCTTGGAGATCTGAGGACATGGGTGTGCTCAGGGGGTCGAGACGAATCCGTGGGTACCCGCCATGGTCACCGACATGAACGGAGTCGCCGGCGACGAGCTTCGCGGCGGAGAATGCATTCGGGTGGATAGTGAGTTTGGGGCTGCGGTGGTCTCCGGCCAAAATTGAGCGAGGGGTTGTGCTCGCGAGAGGAAGGGAGAGTTCTTGGTGGAGAGAGTCGAGAGGGAGAGGCACTGGTGGCGATGGAATCGGCCGAGGCTTGGCAGCGACCGAACCGGCCGGACTCGGGGAAGAAGGCCTTCCCTTGCTCGACTGCTGGCCAAGGCAACACTAGGAGGATCATATGAGGTTGCTCGAGGTCTCGTTTGAGCTCCGGGGTCCCTATATACGCGGTGGAGGTCGGTTCCGGGGCGGCCGGCGATAAGGACGACGGCGAACCGCCTTCCTGTAGCTTGGGAGACGTGGCGGCGACGAGCGCTAGAGGACGAGGCTGCGGATGAGCCCGCACTGTTCCAGGGGCAGCTGGCAAGCCGGGGTGGCTTTGGCGGCACCGACTGTGGTAGGGGCACGCTGCAGACGCCGGCATGCCGCCAAAAGCTCTGTCGGCGGCGCTGTTGGCTGCCAGGGCGGCTTGGCGCGTTGCTGTGAGGAGGTTAGTGCGTGGCGTGGCGCTGCAGAGCGGGCCAAAACCAGGGGGCCAGCGTGTCGGCTCGGGCGCGGTTCGTGCAATACGCGCGCTCTGGGCGCGTCCAGTGCACGCACGGAAGGTGTTCGGTAAAATGTCGTGGCATGCTACAGGTCACAGGTGAGGTTGGAAAGCAACAGAGCTAGGTTGTTGATAGAGTGAAGCTCAGGGGACAAGGTAGTTTGGTCAGGAGACAAAGTTCACAATGCCAACAACAATACATGTCAAATCTAATCATGCACTCCAGGTGTTTGATAAAATGCCACATGCACTTAGGCTTTTCTTGGAGTGGCCAAATCTTCCATATTGAAGTCCCTTTGGATGCATAAGAGGGTGGTGAGGTTAGTTGGTGAAAAGCACAAACTTGCTAGTGCAAGTTTTGCAGAACTCAAATCTGGACAGGATGTGAATGGCATTATTTCATGAACCAAAAATATGCCAATGGTTGCATGCTCCTGGACTTAGGGGTTTAGCATGGAGGACTACAAGTAGGAGAAAGAATCAAGGGCCAAAGAGCAAGCAATAATATGGTTGCTGTACAAACCATCATGTTGGACCAGAATGAAGATGAGGTTGATTCACTCAAAATTTTCAAAGATCATCCCTGGATTTTTTGCATATAATGGAATCATATGCTCCAACTAATATCCCATAATTTTGGTGGAAGCTAGAAACAAATATTTAAAAGGGTTGTAGTGCAAAATTGTCCACTGGACCAGAGAAGAAAAACATGTGTAGCACTCAAAATATGAAACGAATAAAATATATTACTGCACAAAAGTGATTTAGAGACATCACATAACATCTCCAAATTTTGGTTGGATTTTTAGTTAAACTTATCAACTGGTTGTAGTACAAAAGAGCTCCAAAAATTTTAAACAAGTCATTTTAATGAATATAGCTCAGGGTGAAATAAATTAATAAATAAATCTACTGATTGAGAGATGTTTTTAAAGAGAGGGCATAAAAGTCCAATATGTTTTGGAAGGATCCACTTGGAAAAATTCCTTAATATGAAGGGAAAAGTTTTGAAATCAACAGAGATATTCTTGTAGGCAAAAATTTTAAATTCTTGGCAAAATTTTAATAACTAAAACCTGGTTACATTTTTGGGGCGTTACAATTACTACCCCCCTTAAAAAAATCTCGTCCTCGAGATTTGCTAAGAGCCGTTATGAAAAAAAAATACTCCATACGTGTTCGAGCGATTGTGAGTCTGCTGCCGTGTTGCTGTGTGAAAATAATCCATGCAGCGAGGGGATAAACGATGCAACAACTCAGGGAAAAGAAATCTCATTCTAGGATTTTTCATGGTTACACAAGTTAATCACGAAGATAACTACTCACACTAGTAGGAACTAAATACACGACTCATCGCACAAATTTGAGGTACCATGCATAAGTTACAACGTAATAATAAATGCTGCAATAACAAACACAGCAATGACGTCTAAAATGAAAACGGTAACTGGACGGGGTCCCGATAAAATGTCTCTGGTAGAGGGATACGCTCCTCTTCTATCGGAGGAAGTGGATTGACCAGTCGATGTATGCGTCTCTCCGGTTCGGGCCTCAGTGGTCTGCCGATTGCAACCTGAGGATTCAAATCAGCAAGACTCTGGAGATAATCCATCACTCACTAGTTCAAATGCTCTTGAGCGATGATGTACTGGATAAGGTTGGCTAGCACTGGGTCTCTCTCAATCCGTCCACCGGAAAAAGATGTTACTCCTTCGGGTGCTGCACGGCTCGGAAAGTAATAATATCCTCGTTCGCGGGCATAGGGTACTGCGGATCGAAGGCGAGCAATCACTTCTTTCGCAGCAGCTTCTATGGCCAGGTGTGGGGTTGGCATAGATTCCCCCACGAAGGAAACTTCTGTTGGATCTTGATTGGAGTCTACGGGAGGGATGTGTACTGCTGCCCAATATTCCGAGGTGGAATGGGTGATTCTTGATTTGAACAGCTCGTACTGGGGTGGCTGGGTAGAGCCCATAGTACTGCAGGTAAAGTCCCACAATACTTTGACAAAGCTACCTGGGGTTGCATCTGGGGTTCTCAGATGAATACTGGGGCTCGGCATGACAGGAAAAGGTTGTGAGGGTGGTGCACAAGGTGTGGGGTGCTTGGTAAGGTCACGAGGTGGCCTTTATATAGCAATGGAGCTGGGTCATTTCTCCAAGGTGAAAGGTAATAAATTTACCAGCTTAGCTCCAAAGGTCGGGTCAGTGTCGGAGATACACATATCTCATAAAGAGACGTGTTACTGTGGTTGTCGTTGGGGTTGGTTTTGGTAGTTGTGCCCTGAAAATGTGCAACTAGGCGCTGACAAAATACGTAAGGCTACCATTAAAACAGAGGCACAACGACAGGCTGCGTTTATTCACAAGGTTACATGATTATAAGCGAGGATACACTAAGACTCGGTACTACTCGTACGGCTTAGTCTACCTCGTTTACGTCTAAACGGGCGTGCCCGGTGGATGACGAGGCTTCCCCACGTGTCTCACTGTCGGGATTAGTCGATGATGGAGGAGGAACTGTAGGGTTGGGGTAGCGATGATGACCATCGCGGGGATTGTTAGCCACAATCCCGTTGGAGTGTGCTCCCAAAAGGCGACGAAGCACTTCTGGGGTCATCACAGCATCTTGGATGATGGCTGGGGTTGACCTCAGGGTCTCAATCGGGTGTCCGAACAGCACGACTGGGTTGTCAGTGTCGGGCTCGTCTTCTCTTCTTGTTGGGGCTCGACGAACCAGCTCTCCTCGAGCTGTGATCAGATCAATAGTGATTTGGTCAAACAGTGCCTCTAGTGCACTTACATAGCACACTAGGTGCAATAATGCGGGATCTGTCTCGTGATCTCCGTTGGCAACTTGGGGTGGTCTACCATACCCTTCACGCCTGGGGTAGTAGTAGAACGAGGGACAGTTAACTCTGGGCGACAACTGCCGAAGTTGAACTATAGCCTCTCGAGCAGCTAGCTGGACGGCTTGTGGCTCGAAGGAAGTTGTTCTTCCGGTGAACCTGTAGGGGCGTTCTAGAGATAGACCCCTACCATAGATGTGCACAGTGGCCCAGAATTGACGGCTTTCACCGCCCATGGGTCCTTGGTACACAACATAGTCTGGAGGCTCTTCTAACGCATAGGCACGACAGGTGAGGTTTGCGAGTATGGTCACAAAACCTCCAATGTTGGTTGTTGTGGTATCATTGTGCACGACGGGGCCTGGCATTATGGCTTGGTTTGGGGTAGAGGCTGTGCCCGGTTGGGGCTAGCGTGCCCTTTTTATAGAAAAAGGGGACGGAGTCTTCCTTCGCACGCTTGTGAAGTAGACATCTTGGGTGCTGGTTACTGGCGCGTGATCGACGGGCTAGGTTGATAGGTTGGGCACCGATTGCCAAATGTGTCGGGGTCACTGTGTGGCTATCTTGCACGAGAAGCTTGGCTGGGGTTTGGTTAAGGTCTGGTGGGTTAGTTTGCCTAAGTTTTCCCGACCTGGCTAAGATAGGATTAGCCAATGGTCAGCCTGGCTCTGATACCAAGTCTGTGGCGACCGGTTTTCCGGGTGTTAATTCCCAGAAAATGGCCCTTGTGCTCACCAGCCCCAGGATAACTGTTAGCTGATGAGACACTAACTTGGTACAGGAATTCCAAGCAAAATACAAAAAATATGTAGTACAAGACCATTCTGGCCTATGAGTACAACAAATGGTTCCTAATGGTTGATGGCGGAAGCGGGTTGTGAAACATTAGTGTCTATGGGACACCATTTCCCACGGGAATAGCTGACCAGGCTAACTCCTATCTTTGCGAGGCTGCTATCACCATTGCGTGGGTTCCGGGGCTATCAACACGGTCGCTCCTCTCCGCGCAAGAAATCTGGCCAAGACAATAGCCAGGGACAAGCCAGTGAGTACTTTGAATGTACTCGCAAACATTCATGAACATGGGTATAATATAATAACGATGTGCTGAAAATATTTTATGCTCATGACGTCAGTCACAAAAGATAAATATAACTCTGATGTGTGCAAGCATGTTAATTATGAATATGCAATAACTTAGCAATATTAAAATTATGAAATAAATAACAAACATGCCACAGTCGGGCGTCTTAGCGACACCGCATAAAAGGGCTTTAAAAGAAATGCCACAGTCGGGCGTCTGAGCGACACCACATAA
>NC_057807.1:48926256-48987527 GCF_018294505.1 Triticum aestivum | reverse complement strand
CGTCTGAGTGACACCACATAAAGGTCTTTAAAAGAAATGCCACAGTCGGGCGTCTGAGCGACACCACATAAAGGGCTTTAAAAGAAATGCCACAGTCGGGCGTCTGAGCGACACCACATAAAGGGCTTATAAAAGAAACAATCATAGTGAATATCTCGGAGGTAGAACCATCCCAGAGATACTCGATAATAACAATAATAACACGGGTTAGTCAACAAAGACAATAATCATAATTATCACAAGTCACAAGTAGTAATTCCAGTTCTTATTTAACAGTTTCACCTTCGAAGACCGACACTAAGACCGACACTTGACCCATCCCAGACTGTAATCCTTAACCACGGACACGGCTATTCGAATAGGTTTGATCTCTGTAGAGGGTGTACTCTTTACCCACGAGTAACGGATTTCTTTAGTCCATCGGGACTAATTCCGTCTACGGTCTTTTTGTTGAAAACACACCTAACTTGCACACACCAGCTTAACTCACACGTGTCTGGAATCACCCACGACACTTGTCAAGCAAACTCTAAGTGGGGAGGCTACAACCTCGCGTAGCATGGGATCAAATTTATATCGCGCGCTCTAAGGGGTGGCCTCCCCTCTCGGTCTCAACCAGAAACACCCATGCCCCCGGACTAGGTGGCCTGCCTACCAGCTACAACCGGTATCTTCCACCATGGCCTCTCTATACGGTGTGTGCTAGAAAGAGGTTGACAACTTACTGAACCGTACTCTACTTGTTAGAGAGATGAGTGGTAGTACGAAACAAGTATGGGGGTTACTGGAACAAGACTCGATCTACGGTCGACTCAGGAGGTTTATAATCTTCCCTGCATGATTAGCATAACGAATATATTTCAACCAACAGGGTCACCGCTCATATTACCTTACCATGCCATACCAGACATAACCGTCCCGACGGAGACCGGCGACAAACTCATGCCTACCCAAGGCAGAGGTTTTCCCGGGTTCCTTCCGGTATGCATGCAAAGCACATGAGGGTGATCATCATCACAAGTGTGTTCATTTCCAACAGCATGGAAATCACTAACATGCACCCATGCATGTGATCTTATCACATGAAAAAACAAGTTTCTCCAAAGTGAGGTGATGTTACAAACGTATCATGAAACACACAAAAATATTTATGCCGGGGTTCAGAATGCTTGCATTCAGGTCATGGGAAGGCAGGGTGCATTTCAAACTCTTGAAACACTTCTCCTCTCTTCAACAATCCTATTTTAGAAATATAAATGAATTAACACACAAAATAAAAACAGCACAAAAAGTTGTTTGAATTTTTTTTCAAATAAATCTTAAAATAAACTAGACAATATTTGAGAGAGGTAGGAAAAAGAATTAATTCATTTGGAGTTGTATTTAAAAAGATACAGCAGGTCAAAGTTTGGTCAAAATCTGATATTTAAAATAAAACAGAAAGAAAAACGTTTCAAATAAAACGTGTACACGTCGAAAGCGTATTCCGGAAAGGCGCTTCCACTTACTCCTGCGTGGACAGGCGCTGGGTCACTGACGGTGGGCCCGCCTGGCCCACTGGTCAGGTTTGATCGGCCACGCGCGCGTCGTTTCTCCCTCCGACCGAACAGAGGCGGAGCTCCGGCGAGGATTTGCCGGCGAACGGGGGCGTCCCTTGGAGATCTAAGGACATGGGTGTGCTCAGGGGGTCGAGACGAATCTATGGGTACCCGCCATGGTCGCCAACGTGAACGGAGTCGCCGGCGACGAGCTTCGCGGCGGAGAATGCATTCGGGTGGATAGTGAGTTTGGGGCTGCGGTGGTCTCCGGCCAAAATTGAGCAAGGGGTTGTGCTCGCGAGAGGAAGGGAGAGTTCTTGGTGGAGAGAGTCGAGAGGGAGAGGCACTGGTGGCGATGGAATTGGTCGGGGCTTGGCAGCGACCGAACCGGCCGGACTCGGGGAAGAAGGCCTTCCCTTGCTCGACTGCTGGCCAAGGCAACACTAGGAGGATCATATGAGGTTGCTCGTGGTCTTCTTTGAGCTCCGGGGTCCTTATATACGCGGTGGAGGTCGGTTCCAGGGCGGCCGGCGATAAGGACGACGGCGAACCGCCTCCCTGTAGCTTGGGCGACGTGGCGGCGACGAGCGCTAGAGGACGAGGCTGCGGATGAGCTCGCACTGTTCCAGGGGCAGTTGGCAAGCCAGGGTGGCTTTGGCGGCGCCGACCGTGGCAGGGGCGCGCTACGGACGCCGGCATGCCGCCAAAAGCTCTGTCGGCGGCGCTGTTGGCTGCTAGGGCGGCTTGGCACGTTGCTGTGAGGAGGTTAGTGCGTGGCGTGGCGCTGTAGAGCGGGCCAAAACCAGGGGGCCAGCGTGTCGGCTCGGGCGCGGTTCGTGCAATACGCGCGCTCTGGGCGCGTCCAGTGCATGCACGGAAGATGTTCAGTAAAATGCTGTGGCATGCTACAGGTCACAGGTGAGGTTGGCAAGCAACAGAGCTAGGTTGTTGATAGAGTGAAGCTCAGGGGACAAGGTAGTTTGGTCAGGAGACCAAGTTCACAATGCCAACAACTATACATGTCAAATCTGATCATGCACTCCAGGTGTTTGACAAAATGCCACAGGCACTTATGCTTTTCTTGGAGTGGCCAAATCTTCCAGATTGAAGTCTCTTTGGATGCATAAGAGGGTGGTGAGGTTAGTTGGTGAAAAGCACAAACTTGCTAGTGCAAGTTTTGCAGAACTCAAATCTGGACAGGATGTGAATGGCATTATTTCATGAACCAAAAATATGCCAATGGTTGCATGCTCCTGGACTTAGGGGTTTAGCATGGAGGACTACAAGTAGGAGAAAGAATCAAGGGCCAAAGAGCAAGCAATAATATGGTTGTTGTACAAACCATCATGTTGGACCAGAATGAAGATGAGGTTGATTCACTCAAAATTTTCAAAGATCATCCCTGGATTTTTGCATATAATGGAATCATATGCTCCTACTGACATCCCATAATTTTGGTGGAAGCTAGAAACAAATATTTAAAAGGGTTGTAGTGCGAAATTGTCCACTGGACCAGAGAAGAAAAACATGTGTAGCACTCAAAATATGAAATGAATAAAATATATTACTGCACAAAAGTGATTTAGAGACATCACATGACATCTCCAAATTTTGGTTGGATTTTTAGTTAAATTTATCAACTGGTTGTAGTACAAAAAGAGCTCCAAAAATTTAAAACAAGTCATTTTAATGAATATAGCTCAGGGTGAAATAAATTAATAAATAAATCTACTGATTGAGAGATGTTTTTAAAGAGAGGGCATAAAAGTCCAATATGTTTTGGAAGGATCCACTTGGAAAAATTCCTTAATATGAAGGGAAAAGTTTTCAAATCAACAGAGATATTCTTGCAGGCAAAAATTTTAAATTCTTGGCAAAATTTTAATAACTAAAACCTGGTTAAATTTTTGGGGCGTTATAGACTCTCTCCCATTTAATAATTTCAGATCTTGGTACTGTATTCAAGCAGCAAGCAAAGCAAAACAAAATGGCATTGCAAGGATAGCACGAGTCATGTGAAGAAGCAAAAACTTAGGTTCAACCGATGCTAACCGATAGTTGTTGAAGAAGAAAGGTGGGATGCCTAACGGGGCATCCCCAAGCTTAGATGCTTGAGAATTCTTGAAATATTATCTTGGTTTTCCTTGGGCATCCCCAAGCTTGAGCTTTTGTGTCTCCTTAATTCCTTTTATATGTTGGTTTCCTAAATCTCGTAAGCTTCATCCACACCAAACTCAACAAGAACTCGTGAGATAAGTTAGTATAAAACAATGCAAAAACCTTATCATTTTCTACTGTAACAAATCACTAAGATTATTATTCAACATTGAATACTAAATGTCTCTGCATATTTAATACTCCTATCCTAAAATAGATTCATTAAACAAGCAAACATATGCAAACAATGCAAACATAACAGCAATCTACCAAAACAGTATAGTCTGTAAAGAATGCAAGATTCATCATACTTCCCTAACTCCAAAAATTATAATAAAAATACTACGCTGTAAAAGATTTATCAGATCTCATCATGCAAAAAGATTCAACATTATATCACTCTCTGACTTTTCTAGGGAATTTTTGCAACAGCGGTAAACTTTCTGTTTTCAAACAGCAACATGTAAACTAGCAAAATAAGCATGGGAAAGGCTATCCTTGACATTTTTATTGAAAATATAGATGCAAGACATTCTTATAAATAACATCAAGCATAAACTAATAAAAGAAAATGACACTCCAAGCAAAACACATATCATGTGGTGAGTAAAAATATAGCTCCAAGTAAAGTTACCGATGAACGAAGACGAAAGAGGGGATGCCTTCCGGAGCATCCCCAAGCTTAGTTGCTTGGTTGTCCTTGAATATTACCTTGGGGTGCCTTGGTAATCCCCAATATTAGGCTCTTGCCACTCCTTATTCCATAGTCCATTGAATCTTTTACCCAAAACTTGAAAACTTCAACCACACAAAACTCAAAACAAAACTCGTAAGCTCCGTTAGTATAAGAAAATAAATCACCACTTTAAGGTACTGTAATGAACTCATTATTTATTTATACTTGAGTTACAGCTAATGTATTCCAACTTTTCTATGGTTCATACCCTTACATACTAGCCATAGATTCATCAAAATAAGCAAACAACACAATGAAAACAGAATCTGTCAAAAACAGAACAGTCTGTAGTAATCTGTATCAAACGTATACTTATGGAACCCCAAAAATTATGAAATAAGTTGATGGACCTGCGGAATTTGTCTATTAATCATCTTCAAAAATAATCAACCTAAAATCACTCTCCAGTAAAAAATGGCAGCTATTCTCGTGGGTGCTAAAGTTTCTGTTTTTCACAGCAAGATCATATAGAATTCACCCAGTCTTTCTAAAGGCTCTACTTGGCACTTTATTGAAACAAAAGCTATAAAACATGATTACTACAGTAGCATAATCATGTGAACACACAAAAACAGTAAGGGTAAATATTGGGTTGTCTCCCAACAAGCGATTTTCTTTAATGCCTTTCTAGCTAGGCATGATGATGACAATGATGCTCACATAAAAGATAAGAATTGAAACATAAAGAGAGTATCATGAAGAATATGACTAGCACATTTAAGTCTAACCCACTTCCTATGCATAGGAATTTTGTGAGCAAACAACTTATGGGAACAATAATCAACTAGCATAGGAAGATAAAACAAGCATAGCTTCAAGAATTTCAACACATAGAGAGGAAACTTGATATTATTGCAATTGCTACAAGCATATGTTTCTCTCTCATAATAATTTTCAGTAGCATCACGAATGAATTAAACAATATAACCAGCACCTAAAGCATTATTTTCATGATTTACAAGCATGGAAAGTTTACTACTCTCCACATATGCAAAATTCTTCTCATTCGGAATGGTGGGAGTATCATAAGAGACTCGAATACTATAAATTGTTTCCCCATTAAAAGAGTAATGTTCAGAAAAAGGGTAACCATAATCATGACAAGTTTTATAAATATAATCATCACTACTTTTTATAGCATAAGTTTCATCACAATAATCATCATAAGTAGCAACTTCGTTCTCATCATAATCGATTGAAACCTCTCCCAAGATAGTGGAATCACTAAATAAAGTTGACACTCTTCCAAATCCACTTTAATATTCATCACAATAAGATTCAACATCCTCCAAAATAGTGGGATCACTACTTCCTAAAGTTGACACTCTTCCAAACCCACTTTCATCAATATAATCATCATAAAGAGGCATGCTATCATCATAACAACTTTGCATATCAAAACTTGGGAGGCTAAAAATATCATCTTCATTAAACATAGCTTCCCCAAGCTTGGGACAAACATTAATTTCAGAAAATATATTCTCAAATATGTCATCCTCGTCAAACATAGCATCCCCAAGCTGGGGTCTTTTCATATCATAAGCATAATCATTATCATCATTAATAGTATGGATAGCACCAATAGTATAGCAATTATCATCATCACAATGAGTAGTTGGAGCAATATCATTTGGGAGGGATACCTTTTTACCTTTGCTGCCCCTTCTCTTCCTTTTCTTCTTCACATTATGTGTGGGTTCAACCTTCTTTATTAATGGGATTGGTTGAATAAAAAGCTCCTCCTCGTTACCTGAATCATCATAAGAAATAAAAGGAGGAGATTGGGAAGTCTCTTCCCTTTGATTAGTATTATCATCATCTTCTATTTGCTTTCTTTTCTTTAGGTAATTGGCAATATAAGGATTTTCAATGCAATTCACCGTACAATACATATAAATCTTCTCTAGATCAATATCAAGGAAATGCCCAAGATTAAATTTTGGAATAAGCTTAGTTGCACGTTTCAATTCTTCATAACCCAAAAGCAAACTAAGTTCATTGTAACGAGCAAGGGAGATCAAATCATCACAATTTTTGGACACGATTCGATCATGAAACAATTTGCATTGGAGATGTAAATGATCATGTTCATTGCAAAGTTCACAATGGTAAAGATATCTTAAATTTTTAGCGCTAACATTAAGCCTTTCTTGAAACCATTTAGTTTCTAAATGCTTATGCATCTTGTAATATACATGTTCTCTATTCGGTGTGTTCATGCAAACATGCACTCCACAAAAGTTGACATGCTCATAAGAGATATTTTCATCATGACTCGTGCAATCATCATTAGTACTATGGATATTCAAAGAGTTCATACTAACAACATTGCAATCATGCTCATCATTCAAAGATTTGGTGACAAACATTTTATAAATTTCTTCTTCTAGCACTTGAGCACAATTTTCCTTACCATCATACTCACGAAAGATATTAAAAAGACGAAGCGTATGAGACAAACTAAATTCCATTTTTTTGTAGTTTTCTTTTATAGACTAAACTAGTGATAAAACAAGAAACAAAAACACTCGATTGCAAGATCTAAATATATACCTTCAAGAACTCACCTCCCCGGCAACAGCGCCAGAAAAGATCTTGATGTCTACTACACAACCTTCTTCTTGTAGACGTTGTTGGGCCTGCAAGTGCACAGGTTTGTAGGACAGTAGCAAATTTCCCTCAAGTGGATGACCTAAGGTTTATCAATCCGTGGGAGGCGTAGGATGAAGATGGTCTCTCTCAAACAACCCTGCAACCAAATAACAAAGATGTGACACTCCAAAATTTTTATTTGGCTTTTATCAAAAACTTTGTGGTTTTGAGGAGAGATTTTTTTTAAGTGAAGCTCTATGAAAATTTGGGATTTTCATATCTTGGAACCACCATGACTTGGCATTTTTGCCCATGTGGTAAAACCCCTCCAAAACCTCCCCTACAACTTGTGATCAACCTAAATTCTCTGTCCCAATTAATCCAAACTGGTTTTGGATTTTTATTCTAATTATTTTTCCCCTCATTTCAATTCTGAAAATTATTTGGAGCCTGAGAGATTTTCAAAGCAAGTGCCCTATTGCATTTGAGTTTTGACCTCAAACCAATTCTCCTGGATTGTCCTTAGCATCCATAACCCAGAACCACCTTGATCCACTCCTCCTCTTTTCAAAATTTTCAAAATTCAGTCTCTGCAAGTTTGGACCAGATTTGCCAAATTTGGTGAAATTCATATCTACACTCCTCCAAAAATTCCACCAAAATTCAGACAGCCTATTTGAGCAATGAGAAGCCACTCCACCAAAAATCAGCTCAAGAAAAAATCCCTACATGCCTGGATCATTCTGTCGAACACCTTGCATGCACTGTTTTCCTTGCACTTTCAGAAATTCAGTTTTCAGTTTCGACAGTTTCAGTCACGCGGCCACAGTGCACTTGGCACGTTGCTCGCGGCCTCGCTTGCTTGTCCGAAGCTTCACACGCGCACTTGGCGCGACCCTGGCGTCGGTGGCGCCCTGGCCCGCCTGCGCCGGCGTGTCTTGCGGCGGCCGGCTCCCCGTAACGGCCGACAGGGAGGAGAACGGCGGCGCAACGCCGTTCGGCACCGCCCAAATCCTCTGGTGGCTCCGCGTGGCCTTCTCCGTGCCAGCGCACGCATGCGGCACCGTCGCCGTGGCGCAGCACGCACGGAGCGCGCTCTCTGCCGCCGACGGGCCAGCGCCACCCCGTTCCGTCGAGCTCGACCCAAACACCCAAACCCCGGCCAGTTTAGCACTAGAACGGGCCCATTGAACCTCCGTGATGACGCTCGACTCCCTAACCACCCCGACCGAGCACTGCGCCACCGTAATCGCTCGCCGGAAATCTCCGTTCACGGCAACCGCCTCGGGCCGCCTGTAAAAAGGGCCCCGAGCTCACCCTCGTGCACGCAGCATCACCACTCCTCACCAAAGCCCCGCCAGGCCACTAGGGGGACCTCGAGGAGGTCTCCTTCCCCAGCTCCGGCCGCCCCGATCCGCCTCGGCCTCCAGCTCGATTCACTTCGGTGAGGCCACCTCCGGCGCCCAAACCTCGTCCGTAGCCCTCTCTTGCACCCAGTAGTCTAACCCCCACCTCAATTTAATCTTTGCAGCCCTCTCCGACGAGCTCCATCCACGCCCGAACCACCGTCCGCCGGAGTTGAGACCGCCGTCGACGTGGTGCTCACCGGCGACCAACACCACCACCCACCGTTGCGGAAGGACACGGTGAGCACATTGGTAACCTCTGATCCCCATGCCTCGCCGTGGATCGCCGCCGGCGACCACAGCAGCTCTCGGGCGCCGACGAGCCTCGTCCCTCCCATTTGAAAATTTAAACATGACAAGTGGGACCCGCTGTCAGCCTCTCTGTCCTTTCTAAACGAAGCGTTATCTGAAAACGCCTACTGCCAAATGTGTTTTCTCTTCGGGCTGGCGTAGTCGCTACCGAAGCGTTTTCTGTTTTTATAAACTAGCCCCTGGAAATCTTCTGTTTCATTACAGATAAGTCCCTGGACAAAAACCCTTATAACTTTTAATCAGAAAAGTATTTTTGATTGATTCTTTTTTTGTTCTCTTTAAAATTTTGTCTAGTTTTTTATCAGATTTATTTGAAAAATATTTGGTTTACCTTCTGTGCTCTCCTTGGTATTTACGTTAGCGCATATATTTTCTTTAAACCGTAGATACCGAAGGAGGTGACGGAGCCGCGAACTTCACCGAGCTAGGCTCCGACTACTCTGAACCAGGCAAGCATGTTTGAACTTTTGATATGATGAGTGTCTCGGCATGTTTTGCATTTAGTTAGTTTCATGGCATGTTGGTAAGCATACCGATGAACGTTATTTTATGTGATAATAAGGTGAGTGAGTTCAATGATCCATACGTGGATGAATGTGTATATGAATGGCCATGTGTTGGCATGAGGAAGGGTACGATGGCAGTGTTGTAGCATGCCAGTCTTACGCCAGACTATGTGACTTCAGTGTCAAACCATATCGGTCCAGTACCTATCATTTCCTTCCTTGTACTACCACATGTTTTCCGCAAGGAATATGGTTTAGTAAGTTGCAAACCACTTTCATGGTACACACCAAAGAGGAGGGGCCGTGATGATGGTTCCATGGCCCTGGATTAAAGCCAGTCATCCGGTCAGGGGGCATGGGTGTTTCCGGTTGGGACCGAGAGGGGGGCACCCCTTAGAGCGCGCGTATATAAATTTGATCCCATGCTATTCGAGATTGTGATCTCCCCGTCTCAAAAGTTTTTCTTGGACGATGACTAGGGTGATTCCTAGCATCGAGAGGTAGGATGGGTGTGTACCGGTTAGCTGTGTTTTCTTCCGAAATACCATAAACGGAACTAGTCCTTCGTGACTACGGAAATCCGTTGACTGTGGGAAAATTTTTGTACAAACTCTGCAGAGTCATATATTCCTCCAAATCATCTCTTCCATGTCAAGTTTCGTTCCATCTTATCCTAATCAATTGTCAGCTTTGATGACAGAGACTCCGGTGGATCGCATGAGTACTAAGTCCGATTGAATGATTATCCCTGTGGATGGACTAACCCGTTTATTCTCATGGATTGAATGTTTATTATGAGTATTGTTTACTGGTGAATTTAAAGCCCTTTCTGCGATGTCGCTCAGACGTCCGACTGTGGCATTTCTTTTAAAGCCCTTTCTGCGATGTCGCTCAGATGTCCGACTGTGGCATTTCTTTTAAAGCCCTTTCGGCGATGTCGCTCAGACGTCCGACTGTGGCATTTCATTTAAAGCCCTTTCTGTGATGTCGCTCAGATGTCCGACTGTGGCATTTCTTTTAAAGCCCTTTCGGCGATGTCGCTCAGACGTCCGACTGTGGCATTACTTTTAAAGCCCTTTCTGTGATGTCGCTCAGACATCCGACCGTGGCATTTCTTTTAAAGCCCTTTATGTGGTGTCGCTAAGATGCCCGACTGTGGCATCATTCACCTTTCGAGGCGTCGCTTCAGACACCCGATCGGTCCTTATTTATGTTCTGTGGAATTTCAGGCGGACTACCGCCATATCCCTTTTTACTTACCCGTTAAGCCAATTTTATTTATTGTGCATTAAGGAATTAATCCTGTTGCATCCATGCAAGCATTTGTTATATCTTACGTCTGAACTATCTTGCGAGTACTTTCAAAGTACTCACTGGCTTGTTGATTTGGCCAGATGCTGATGAAGGCGATCTCATGGATGAAGAGTTCGATAGCGAGTCCGACACTTAGAGGAGTCCCAGTCAGTCTCGTGCGACCCTGGATTTGGCCACTGTTTTATAACCGCTTCCGCTACCAAATAAATTTATCGAGCCTCACCTCGACGTTCGATGAAATGTTATTCTTAGAGTCTTGTATTTCCCTTCCCGCTGTGCTTTTCCACCACCAACCTATCCATGAGTCAGTAGTATGTCTCCACACCACTGTGTCCTGTCCGCCATTATGTATGATTATTGGCGTGCTTGTAATAATTTGGTTGAGCGACCGCAGTTCAACCCTGTAATATGTTTTATGCTACTGGCTTATTGTATCAAGAAATTGTCTACCAGTGAGGAGGATTTCTCTCATACTAGACTCAAAAGACTGGTTTATCAATAAATATTTTTATTGGAGAACCGGCCGTGACAAGCTTGGTACCAGAGCCAGGCTGACTGTAGGAAGCCACTAGGTGCGATCGCTAATTAGTTATTAGCATGACAGGGCTATTTTATGCTTTTGCAATTGTAGTCATTTTCTGTCAGTCAGCATAAATTTATGATCTGACCCTGCAGAATTTTGCCTACTGTTGTAGATGGCCGACGTCAGCTGCGAGTCTCAGACCTTCGCCAACGTGCCCGATGGGTTCGTCAAGCTTCTTTCTTTCATCGTTCAGGTCGCGATGGGGCCATCCGTGCGCCCAGTCTTCACACTCTACTAGCACCGAGTCAACGACAGTCTGACCATGCACCAGGCCGCGGTGCAGTTCAGGGGAGGGCGTGGTGAGTCACGCCGCTTCTGGTTCGTGGGAAGAGCTATGCCTACGGAGAGGCATGCTATGCAGATGGCAGCCCGCGAGGCGATAGCTCGTCTCAGGGATGTCCTTCCCGTGATGAAGACTCGTCGTTACCGTTATCTTCCGTGCCATGTGCCTTACACCTGTCACTACGCATACTCCTGCCCCAGAGGAGAACGAGACGAGGCTTTTGAGATGCTCATTGAGTATCTCCGGGCCCTGGAGGCAGCCTTCGACAACCTGGTGGACGACTTCGTAGCTACCCGCATGGACTCAGTCCATGGCTGTGCTGCCAACAGGAGGGAGCTCCTACCCATCGCTCCGCCACCGACTTTTGTCTCGTCATCAGCATCTTTTACGCCTACTCATCGCCTGCCTTCTACCGAAGAATTTAACCAAGTCATTGCACCCACTCCAGCGCGCACTACACCAACCTTCGCACCCACTCCTGTACGTGTTGCTCCGCCCCTGGCAACCGCTCCGCCCGCTCTGCGCAACACTACACGTATGGAGCCCATTAGCGAGGAGGAAGTCGAGTCCCCAACCTCGCTACGCCTCGCCCTCGGCAGGGCAAAGGAGATCGTCAACATCTCTGCCTAAGTACGCTTAGCTGCTGTGTATTGTACCGCTTTGTAAGATATGTGCATAGGCTGTGAGAAGTAGCCTGTTTGCGCATCATGTAGGATCTGGAGAAGTGCACTAGCCTTAATAACATGTCAGGATTATGTACGCATATCCTGAGTGATGTACTGTATAATTACCGCCCGCGTGTAAGATATGTAATGAGCAGTCCTTCTTCGTGCGCAAGTCGATTTGTTTTTCTTAAGTAAGCTTGGGTATTTAATAATATCTGCTAGCTTTATGCATTTATGGTTTTATTTTTGCGACTCTTTCCGCTTTTCTTAAGAGTTTTACAAAAATACTTTTCCCAGAGTGAAAAATGTCTCGTCCTTGGACACGTTCCATGCCAACTCCACCAGAGGAAATTCATGATACTCAACCCAACAATGAGTTCACTCAGGGACAGTCAAGCCAACAAGGCAGTGAATCGGCACTTTCACAAATGTGCCGCCTTTATGAACAGAGTCAGCAACAACATCGCGAGATGATGAACCAAGTCATCAACATGGGGAATCATCATGGACAGTATCAGCAACATTCCAAGTTATCTGAGCTACAGAAGACACGTCCTCAAACATTTTCTCACACTGACAAGCCTCTTGAAGCCGAGGACTAGCTTCGGGATATGGAGAGGAAATTAATTATTGCAAAGTGTTCAGATCTCGAGAAAGTACTATATGCTCCACACTATCTCACAGGAGCAGCCGCATCGTGGTGGGAGAATTTTCTGCACATGCATCCCAACGAAAATGACATAACCTGGGATGATTTCAAGGAAGGTTTCCGTGGTGCACATATTCCTAAGAGTATTATGAAAATCAAGAAGAGAGAATTTGATGACCTCAAACAAAGGAACATGACAGTGTCAGATTACAACAGTCAATTTACCCTATTATCCCGCTACGCCAATGAGGAGCGTATGACTGAAATCAAGAAGATGGAGAAATTCCTTGACGGTCTGGCGCCTGCACTTAAATGCCAACTGGTCGTGCACACTTTTCCTGATTTTAAAACGCTGGTGGACAAGGCCATTACTCTGGAAAATGAGAGACGCAGTCTGGAAGATATCCGCAAGCGAAAAAGGGACCAGACTAATCACACTCGCAATCACCGAAGCAAGATAGATTTTAAAAGGCGTGGGACACCCAAATTCTCATCCAATGTCTCACGCCCAATCAAGAATTTTCATGCAAGGGACAAGGAATTCACCTATCGCCCCGGCGTTACTTGTTACGCTTGTGGAGAAGAAGGGCATTATGCCAAACAGTGCCCCAAGCCAAGGAACTCAACCCCAAAGCCGAACAACGGCAGCAATAATTCAGCGCCCAAACGAAACAATTTCAATCCCAACAATAACCACAGGAAGGGTCATCTGAACCACGTAACCAAAGAGGAGGCACAAAATGCTCCGGATATCGTACTCGGTACATTTCCTGTCAACACAATACCTGCAATGGTTTTGTTTGATTCTGGAGCTTCTCACTCTTTCATCTCGAAAAGTTTTGCTTTGCAAAATAATTTTTCGATGCTTCCTTTGGAGAAATCAATAATAATCAAGTCCCCTGGGATTCAGCAAGTTTCTCAGAATTACTGTCAGAATGTGTTCATTGAGTTTGAAGGATTGGAGTTTTACGCAAATCTTATTGTATTGGAAAATAAAGGACTGGATGTCATCCTAGGGATGGATTGGCTAACCACCAATAAAGGTTTTATCGACTGTTTCAACAGGACCGTGATTCTCACACACCACCAAGGGAAGACAATAAGAGTATCAGCCAAGGAAGGAAAAAGACCCCGGCAACCGAGATTAAATAAGGTGGACGTTTCTGAGCTAAACAAGGTTCCAGTAGTGTGTGAATTTCCAGATGTATTCCCTGAAGAGCTGCCAGGCATGCCACCAGATCGAGAAATAGAATTCCGCATTGAGCTAGCACCAGGAACCACCCCCACATACAAGAAACAATACAGAATGGCACCATCCGAGTTGATCGAATTGAAGAAGCAAATAAAGGAATTACTGGATAAAGGATACATTCGGGCCAGCTCCTCACCTTGGGGATCACCAATTTTATTTGCCAAGAAGAAGGATGGAACGCTGAGATTGTGTATCGACTATCGAGCACTTAACATGGTCACAGTCAAAAACAAATACCCGATGCCAAGGATAAACGATTTTTTTGATCAACTTGCTCAGGCCAAGGTATTCTCAAAAATTGACTTAAGGTCAGGATACCATCAATTGAAGGTACGCACGGAAGATATCCCCAAAACAGCCTTCACCTCCAGATATGGACTGTACGAGTTCACAGTGATGCCATTTGGATTAACTAACGCCCCGGCATATTTTGTTCACCTCATGAACAAAGTATTTATGAAGTTTATGGACAAATTCGTCGTAGTATTCATCGACGATATTCTGGTATACTCCAAAACACCAGAAGAGCACGCAGAACATCTCAGGATTGTACTAGGAGAGCTAAGGAAACACCAATTGTATGCCAAGATCAGCAAGTGCGAATTTTGGCTAAGACAAGTAGGTTTTCTAGGCCACGTGCTGACTCAAGACGGTATAGCAGTGGACCCAGAGAAAGTCAAGGCCGTACTTGACTGGAAGTCACCAGCCAGCGTAACAGACATACGAAGTTTCTTGGGAATGGCAGGGTATTACCGCAGATTTATTGAAGGATTTTCCACCATATCCAAGCCTATGACACAGTTACTCAAGAAAGATAAGAAGTTTGAATGGACAGAAGCCTGCGAGAAAAGTGTCCAAGAGCTAAAGCGGAAGTTAACAACAGCACCAGTATTAATTGTACCCGATATACACAAGAATTTTGAAGTATTTTGTGACGCATCCAGAAAGGGTCTCGGATGCGTGTTGATGCAAGAACGCAAGGTTGTCGCCTACGCTTCAAGGCAACTTCGCAAACACGAGGAAAATTATCCCACTCATGATTTAGAAATGGCAGCAGTTATTCATGCACTCAAGGAATGGAGGCATTTTCTACTTGGAAATCGATGTGAGATATATACGGATCACAAAAGCCTCAAATACATTTTTACGCAGCCAGAACTAAATTTACGGCAACGCCGCTGGTTAGAATTGGTAAAGGATTACGATGTTGGTATCCATTACCATCCAGGGAAAGCAAACGTAGTGGCCGATGCCCTGAGTCGGAACCCCAGCTCCGACGGGAACTATCTGCACAGCTTGAGGCCCGAATTCCATCAAGAATTTGTCAAGCTCAACTTGATAATGGTAGCAGAAGGCACCATATCAAACTTGGAAATACAACCACACCTTGTGGAGAAAATTAAAGAGGCTCAGTCCGGTCACCCCAGCATTGAAGGAATTAAAAGGAAGTTGAGTATGGGCAAGGCCTCGGAATTCGTCATAGACAATGAAGGAATATTATGGTACGGAGAAAGGCTATGCGTGCCAAACATAGAAGACCTTAAACAGGAAGTTTTAACTGAAGCACACACCACTCCATATTCGATCCACCCTGGAGGAACCAAAATGTATAAGGATATTCAGGAAAGATTTTGGTGGCACGGTATGAAGAGGGACATAGCCGCTTTCATTGCATGTTGCGACTCATGTCAACGCATAAAAGCTGAACATCAGAGACCAGCCGGACTACTGCAACCTAACAAAATACCTGAGTGGAAATGGGATGAAATAGGGATGGATTTTATTGTCGGATTACCTCGGTCACGACACGGGAATGATGCCATATGGGTCATCACTGACAGGTTGACCAAAGTAGCACACATTATTCCAGTGAAGACAACCTACACCACTCAGAGGCTTGCCAGGATTTATCTTTCCCGCATAGTCTGTCTGCACGGTGTCCCGAAGACTATAATTTCCGACAGAGGCACTCAGTTCGTCTCAAGATTTTGGGAGCAATTACAACAGGCTCTGGGAACCCAACTAGCCTTCAGTACCGCATACCATCCACAGACTGATGGACAAACAGAACGCGTAAACCAGGTTTTAGAAGACATGCTGAGAGCATGTGTCCTCACCTATGGAACTAGTTGGGAGGACAGCCTGCCATATGCCGAGTTCGCATACAACAACAGTTACCAGGCCAGCCTGCAAATGGCTCCTTTCGAATCCCTATACGGAAGGAGATGTCGTACCCCGTTAAATTGGTCAGAGACCGGAGACAGCCGCATCTTCGGACCAGATATGCTCAGATAAGCCGAGGAAAAAGTCAAGCTAATCAGGGACCGACTTAAGACCGCTCAAAGTCGACAGAAAAGTTATTATGATCAGAAACATCGTAGGGTCAGCTTCGAACCCGGTGAATTCGTATACTTGAGAGTATCCCCGATGAGAGGATTGCAACGGTTTAAGATAAAAGGAAAATTAGCACCAAGATTCATTGGACCATTTTGCATAGTGGCACGAAGAGGCACTGTAGCCTACCAGCTAGACTTACCCGAAGACTTGTCCGACATTCACGACGTGTTCCACGTCTCTCAATTAAGGAAGTGCGTAAGCAACCCAGAGAAACAAGTATCTCATGAGAACATTGACATACAGCCAGACCTCACTTATCGAGAACGTCCCATAAGAATATTAGAGGAGTCTGAAAGGAGGACCCGACAGAAAACCATCAAGTTTTTCAAAGTCCAGTGGAGCAATCACACCGACAGTGAAGCAACTTGGGAAAGCGAGGATTTTCTTCGGACAGAGCATCCACACTTATTTAAGGATCAGCTGAAATCTCGGGGACGAGATTTTTCCTAAGGGGGTAGGTGTTGTGACACTCCAAAAATTTTATTTGGCTTTTATCAAAAACTTTGTGGTTTTGAGGAGAGATTTTTTTTAAGTGAAGCTCTATGAAAATTTGGGATTTTCATATCTTGGAACCACCATGACTTGGCATTTTTGCCCATGTGGTAAAACCCCTCCAAAACCTCCCCTACAACTTGTGATCAACCTAAATTCTCTGTCCCAACTAATCCAAACTGGTTTTGGATTTTTATTCTAATTATTTTTCCCCTCATTTCAATTCTGAAAATTATTTGGAGCCTGAGAGATTTTCAAAGAAAGTGCCCTATTGCATTTGAGTTTTGACCTCAAACCAATTCTCCTGGATTGTCCTTAGCATCCATAACCCAGAACCATCTTGATCCACTCCTGCTCTTTTCAAAATTTTCAAAATTCAGTCTCTGCAAGTTTGGACCAGATTTGCCAAATTTGGTGAAATTCATATCTACACTCCTCCAAAAATTCCACCAAAATTCAGACAGCCTATTTGAGCAATGAGAAGCCACTCCACCAAAAATCAGCTCAAGGAAAAATCCCTACATACCTGGATCATTCTGTCGAACACCTTGCATGCACTGTTTTCCTTGCACTTTCAGAAATTCAGTTTTCAGTTTCGACAGTTTCAGTCACGCGGCCACAGTGCACTTGGCACGTTGCTCGCGGCCTCGCTTGCTTGTCCGAAGCTTCACACGCGCACTTGGCGCGACCCTGGCGTCGGTGGCGCCCTGGCCCGCCTCCGCCGGCGTGTCTTGCGGCGGCCGGCTCCCCGTAACGACCGACAGGGAGGAGAACGGCGGCGCAACGCCGTTCGGCACCGCCCAAATCCTCTGTTGGCTCCGCGTGGCCTTCTCCGTGCCAGCGCACGCATGCGGCACCGTCGCCGTGGCGCAGCACGCACGGAGCGCGCTCTCTGCCGCCGACGAGCCCGCACCACCCCGTTCCATCGAGCTCGACCCAAACACCCAAACCCCGGCCAGTTTAGCACTAGAACGGGCCCATTGAACCTCCGTGATGACGCTCGACTCCCTAACCACCCCGACCGAGCACTGCGCCACCGTAATCGCTCGCCGGAAATCTCCGTTCACGGCAACCGCCTCGGGCCGCCTATAAAAAGGGCCCCGAGCTCACCCTCGTGCACGCAGCATCACCACTCCTTACCAAAGCCCCGCCAGGCCACTAGGGGGATCTCGAGGAGGTCTCCTTCCCCAGCTCCGGCCGCCCCGATCCGCCTCGGCCTCCAGCTCGATTCACTTCGGTGAGGCCACCTCCGGTGCCCAAACCTCGTCCGTAGCCCTCTCTTGCACCCAGTAGTCTAACCCCCACCTCAATTTAATCTTTGCAGCCCTCTCCGACGAGCTCCATCCACGACCGAACCACCGTCCGCCGGAGTTGAGACCGCCGTCGACGTGGTGCTCACCGGCGACCAACACCACCACCCACCATTGCGGAAGGACACGGTGAGCACATTGGTAACCTCTGATCCCCATGCCTCGCCGTGGATCGCCGCCGGCGACCACAGCAGCTCTCGGGCGCCGACGAGCCTCGTCCCTCCCATTTGAAAATTTAAACATGACAAGTGGGACCCGCTGTCAGCCTCTCTGTCCTTTCTAAACGAAGCGTTATCTGAAAACGCCTACTGCCAAATGCGTTTTCTCTTCGGGCTGGCGTAGTCGCTACCGAAGCGTTTTCTGTTTTTATAAACTAGCCCCTGGAAATCTTCTGTTTCATTACAGATAAGTCCCTGGACAAAAACCCTTATAACTTTTAATCAGAAAAGTATTTTTGATTGATTCTTTTTCTGTTCTCTTTAAAATTTTGTCTAGTTTTTTATCAGATTTATTTGAAAAATATTTGGTTTACCTTCTGTGCTCTCCTTGGTATTTACGTTAGCGCATATATTTTCATTAAACCGTAGATACCGAAGGAGGTGACGGAGCCGCGAACTTCACCGAGCTAGGCTCCGACTACTCTGAACCAGGCAAGCATGTTTGAACTTTTGATATGATGAGTGTCTCGGCATGTTTTGCATTTAGTTAGTTTCATGGCATGTTGGTAAGCATACCGATGAACGTTATTTTATGTGATAATAAGGTGAGTGAGTTCAATGATCCATACGTGGATGAATGTGTATATGAATGGCCATGTGTTGGCATGAGGAAGGGTATGATGGCAGTGTAGTAGCATGCCAGTCTTACGCCAGACTATGTGACTTCAGTGTCAAACCATATCGGTCCAGTACCTATCATTTCCTTCCTTGTACTACCACATGTTTTCCGCAAGGAATATGGTTTAGTAAGTTGCAAACCACTTTCATGGTACACACCAAAGAGGAGGGGCCGTGATGATGGTTCCATGGCCCTGGATTAAAGCCAGTCATCCGGTCAGGGGGCATGGGTGTTTCCGGTTGGGACCGAGAGGGGGGCACCCCTTAGAGCGCGCGTATATAAATTTGATCCCATGCTATTCGAGATTGTGGTCTCCCCGTCTCAAAAGTTTTTCTTGGACGATGACTAGGGTGATTCCTAGCATCGAGAGGTAGGATGGGTGTGTACCGGTTAGCTGTGTTTTCTTCCGAAATACCATAAACGGAACTAGTCCTTCGTGACTACGGAAATCCGTTGACTGTGGGAAAAATTTTGTACAAACTCTGCAGAGTCATATATTCCTCCAAATCATCTCTTCCATGTCAAGTTTCGTTCCATCTTATCCTAATCAATTGTCAGCTTTGATGACAGAGACTCCGGTGGATCGCATGAGTACTAAGTCCGATTGAATGATTATCCCTGTGGATGGACTAACCCGTTTATTCTCATGGATTGAATGTTTATTATGAGTATTGTTTACTGGTGAATTTAAAGCCCTTTCTGCGATGTCGCTCAGACGTCCGACTGTGGCATTTCTTTTAAAGCCCTTTCTGCGATGTCGCTCAGACGTCCGACTGTGGCATTTCTTTTAAAGCCCTTTCGGCGATGTCGCTCAGACGTCCGACTGTGGCATTTCTTTTAAAGCCCTTTCTGCGATGTCGCTCAGACGTCCGACTGTGGCATTACTTTTAAAGCCCTTTCTGTGATGTCGCTCAGACATCTGACCGTGGCATTTCTTTTAAAGCCCTTTATGTGGTGTCGCTAAGATGCCCGACTGTGGCATCGTTCACCTTTCGAGGCGTCGCTTCAGACACCCGATCGGTCCTTATTTATGTTCTGTGGAATTTCAGGCGGACTACCACCATATCCCTTTTTACTTACCTGATAAGCCAATTTTATTTATTGTGCATTAAGGAATTAATCCTGTTGCATCCATGCACACATTTGTTATATCTTACGTCTGAACTGTCTTGCGAGTACTTTCAAAGTACTCACTGGCTTGTTGATTTGGCCAGATGCTGACGAAGGCGATCTCATGGATGAAGAGTTCGATAGCGAGTCCGACACTTAGAGGAGTCCCAGTCAGTCTCGTGCGACCCTGGATTTGGCCACTGTTTTATAACCGCTTCCGCTACCAAATAAATTTATCGAGCCTCACCTCGACGTTCGATGAAATGTTATTCTTAGAGTCTTGTATTTCCCTTCCCGCTGTGCTTTTCCACCACCAACCTATCCATGAGTCAGTAGTATGTCTCCACACCACTGTGTCCTGTCCGCCATTATGTATGATTATTGGCGTGCTTGTAATAATTTGGTTGAGTGACCGCAGTTCAACCCTGTAATATGTTTTATGCTACTGGCTTATTGTATCAAGAAATTGTCTACCAGTGAGGAGGATTTCTCTCATACTGGACTCAAAAGACTGGTTTATCAATAAATATTTTTATTGGAAAACCGGCCGTGACAAAAGAGTCTCTTGTGTCCCCAACACACCCAATACAATGGTAATTTGTATAGGTGCACTAGTTCAGCAAAGAGATGGTGATACAAGTGCAATATGGATGGTAGATAAAGGTATTCGTAATCTGAAATTATAAAAACAGCAAGGTAACTAATGATAAAAGTGAGCATAAACAGTATTGCAATGGTAGGAAACAAGGCCTAGGGTTCATACTTTCACTAGTGCAAGTTCTCTCAACAGTAATAACATAGGTAGATCATATAACAATCCCTCAACATGCAACAAAAAGTCACTCCAAAGACACTAATAGCGGAGAACAAATGAAGAGATTATGGTAGGGTACGAAACCACCTCAAAGTTATTCTTTCGGATCAATCTATTCAAGAGTTTGTACTAGAATAACACCTTAAGACACAAATCAACCAAAACCCTAATGTCACCTAGATACTCCATTGTCACCTCAAGTATCCGTGGGCATGATTATATGATATGCATCACACAATCTCAGATTCATCTATTCAACCAACACAAAGTACTTCAAAGAGTGCCCCAAAGTTTCTACCAGAGAGTCAAGATGAAAACGTGTGCCAACCCCTATGCATAGGTTCATGGGCGGAACCCGCAAGTTGGTCATCAAACCATACATCAAGTGGCACATGATATCCCATTGTCACCACAGATAATCACGGCAAGACATACATCAAGTGTTCTCAAATCATAAAAGACTCAATCTGATAAGATAACTTCAAAGGGGAAAACTCAATACATTACAAGAGAGTAGAGGGGGAGAAACATCATAAGATCCAACTACAATAGCAAAGCTCGGGATACATCAAGATCGTGCCATAGAGGGAACACGAGAGAGAGAACTCAAGAGAAAGAGATCAAACACATAGCTACTAGTACATACCCTCAACCTCGAGGGTGAACTACTACCTCCTCGTCATGGATAGCGCCGGGATGATGAAGATGGCCACCAGTGAAGGATCCCCCCTCTGGCAGGGTGCCGGGAAGGGCTCCCGAGAGGTTTCTAGTGGCTACAGAGGCTTGCGGCGGCGGAACTCCTGATCTATCTTGATATTCAATGTTTTTAGGGTACGTAGGCTTATATAGGAGAAAGAAGTCGGTCGGGGGAGCCTTGAGGGGCCCACGAGAGGGTAGGGCGCGCCCAGGGGGGTGGGCGCGCCCCCTATCTCGTGGCCTCCTCGATGATCCCCTGGCTTGCACTCCAAGTTCCTGGGATTGGTTCTGTTCCAAAAATAACTTTTCCGAAGGTTTCATTCCGTTTGGACTCCGTTTGATATTCCTTTTCTTCGAAATACTGAAACAGGCAATAAAACAACAATATGGGTTGGGCCTCAGGTTAGTAGGTTAGTCCCAAAAATAATATAAAAGTGTATAATAAAGCCCATAATAATTCAAAACGGATAATAAAATAGCATGAATGCTTCATAAATTATAGATACGTTGGACACGTATTAGTGGGTTGAAGTCTCCATCAACGTGGATGTACGATAGCACCACCTATCGGAACCACGACAAAAACATCCGTGTCTCCAATTGCGTTTGAATTCTCCAAAACCCTCCCTTTACATTCTTGCAAGTTGCATGCTTTACTTTCCGCTGCTCATATACTCTTTGCATGCTTGCTTGAATTGTGTTAAGATTGCTTGACTTGTGCTAAGTTAGCTAAAATCTGCCAAGAACTAAAATTGGGAAAAGGATAAGTTTTGATTTGGTCAAGTAGTCTAATCACCTCCCCCCTCTAGACATACTTTCGATCCTATAAGTGGTATCAGAGCTTTGGTCTCCATTTGCTTTTATTTCCATAGCTTTTGGTGGTCATAGCCTTGGTTTCACAACCTAGGAGAGTATGGTGTCTAGCGGAGAAACTATCACCGTAGAGGTCCTTACTTTGATGGTACTAATTTTGCTAGTTGGAAGCATAAGATGAAAATGCATATTCTTGGACATAACCCTGCCGTTTGGGCTATTGTGTGTATTGGCTTGCAAGGTGAATTCTTTGATGGGAGAGAACCGAACCGTGAAGCTAGCGCGGATGAGTTGAAGATGCTGCAATACAATGCTCAAGCTTGTGTTATACTCTTCAACGGATTATGCACTGAAGAATTCAACAAAATCAGCCGTCTTGAGAATGCAAAGGAAATTCGGGATACTTTGATTGATATGCACGAAGGTACCGACTCCGTCAAGGAATCCAAGTTGGATGTGCTTCAAAGTCAACTTGACAAGTTCAAGATGAAGGATGGTGAAGGCGTTGCTGAAATGTACTCTAGGCTTGCTCTCATTACAAATGAGATTGCCGGCTTAGGAAGTAAAGAGATGACCGACAAATTCATCATCAAGAAGATCCTAAGAGCATTGGATGGAAAATATGATACCGTGTGAACATTGATCCAAATGATGCCCAATTACAAGAATCTCAAGCCAACGGAAGTCATTGGAAGAATTGTTGCTCATGAGATGTCACCCAAGGATAAGGAGGAGCTCCACAACAAGTCAAGTGGTGCTTACAAAGCCTCATGTGAAGCTCCCACATCATCAAGTGAGGAACAAACCTTCAATGAAGAATTGAGCATAATGGTTAAGAACTTCAACAAGTTCTACAAAAGTAAAAGCAAAGAGAGAAGCTCCAAGTCAAGGTCCTACAATGAAAAAAGATCTTCCAGTTGAGAGTGCAATTGCTACATTTGTGGAAGACCCGGACACTATTCCAATGAGTGTAGGGCTCCCTACAAAAGAAGAGAAGAATCACCTAAGAGGAGAAGTAGAAGAGAAGAATCACCACCAAGAGAGAGAATGAGTAGAGATGATCGTTATGAACGAAGAACATCCCGGAGAAGCAAGGATTCGGAAAAGAAGGACAAGTCATCAAGGAGCTACACAAAACGAAGACATCAAGCTCATGTTGGTGAATGGGTATCCGGTTCCGACTCCGACAATCACTCTGACAGAAGCTATCACTCCGACTCTGAACATACTCAAGATGAAGGTGTTGCCGGTCTAGCACTTGTGTCAACCAACTCCTACGACATATTTGATTCACCAAATGAGGGACTTGGAAGATGCTTCATGGCTAAAGGCCCAAAGGTAACACACCCCAAGTATGTTGATTTCAATAGTGATGAAGATGACTTGCTAGGTGATGATGATTTACTTGTTGACAACTCTAGTGATGAATACTATGATGAAACGTCAATTAATCATGCTAATCAAGATAAAACGAATGACGATGATAAGGAGAAGATTGAGCTCCTAACTAAAGAACTAAACACTCTTAAGTTAGCTCATGAAACTATCTTAGGGGATCATCGAGAACTTTTAAGGACTCATGAGATGTTACGCTTTGAAAAGCTCAACCTTGAGCAAGAGCATGAGTTCTTAAAGGCAATCAATGATGATCTTCGCAAGAAAAGTTCTTCTTACATTGCCAAGCATTTACTCTTATCTACTTACATGCCTCAAGTCAAGTCAAGTAACAAGAACAAGAAGGATTCTTCCTCTAGTAGTAACAATAATCATGTTAAATCTAATATTGTTGCTTCTAGTAGTTCTCTTGATTCCACTAATGATTCTCTTAGCTTATTCAAGGGAATTATAGATAAAGGTGTTTACAAGAGCCTTGCCAAGAGTAAGAAATTCGAGGAAATTGTATGCAAGCAAGGAAGGCACCGGAAGAACCAAGGTGTTGGTTTTGAACGAAAGTTCAATGCCAATGGAGTTGAGTGGGAAGAAGATCAATATCCCAAGACAAAGTTTGTTCCTCAACAAGAGAAGTATGATCCTACTTCCTTCAAAGGTACACAAGCTCAAGATGATCTTCCACCACAATACCACAAGCAAAAAGGCAAGGATGAGCTTTAAGAGGAGATTGATGCATTTGAAGAAGCTCCCAAGGCCTTGGTCAAGTGGGTTCCCAAGACTACGCCGACTTCTACTTCATCAAGTACGACTACAACCGCAAGGATTCCCATCAAGATGGTGTGGATCCCGAAGAAGAAGAACTAGAGAGTTCTTGAGGGTGACTCCACCAACATACTTCACTCATATCATTTTTTCAAGGACAAGTGCAATCAACTTCCACATCTTGCACTAGTTCATGGAGTCACAAACCCTCTTGTTGGTAAGACAAGGGACAAGGTAACCTAATGCTTTCATAGACATCATTTTGTGTGTGCATCACTCTATGTCTATGGATATCCTTGTTTGTTCCTTGTGGGACTAACCCGTGTAGGTATTGAAAGTGCAACTCACTCCAAAGGATTGCTTCAAATGATCTACATCAACATTGAGCATCCACATTTTCAACACCTACATGAAGTCATCATTGAAAAAACCCAAGGTTAGTTCATCCCTCTAAGGGGGGTCTCACATCTAGGTGGAGCTTTACTCTTAGAATTGAGATAAAGCAACTCTAATGGTGTGAACACATCGATGCATTATGTAAAAGTGGTAACCCCACTTGAGCTTAAACGATGAGTATGACCTATGATCAAATGTTCTCATTTGACTCCTAAGTTAATATACTCATATATAGATGCCCTAGTCATCGCCAATTTCTTGATAGATGTGTCGGTGTACTAGAGTAGGGGTACCCTAGTATCCCGAACTTGTGCACGGGCAGTTGCAGCACCCCGCGGCAAGGCTTGCCGGGCGACCGCCAAGATCCTCCGTGGTTCCTTTTGAGCCATTCAAGAACAAAGTATTCAAACCAAGGAGACAAGGCCCCGGCAAGAGGAGCTTGCCGGGAAGGCCAACCAAGGCATCTCAAGGAACTTGCCGCGACACGCCACGCGTCCCGGCAAGGCCCGATGAGCGACAAGCTTCCGGACGCGACAAGACAATGACCGCGGCAAGGCGCTTGCCATGGCAAGCTACCACTCTGTACCCGCGCTCCAGCACATCCACCAAGGTGTCACCCTGGGGCCTTTCCAGGCGCGCGTGGCAAGAGGCTGTGCAGCCAGCGGTGCGCGGTGGCAAGCGACGCTGACAAGATCGCCATCGTGGCGAGCAGTGGTGTCCCTGACGGTCCCTTTCTGAACTATTTGGGCGACACAGACGGGCATTTAATGCCTTTGTCCCCTGCCGTCAGGGTTAGGTAGGATACACTGTACAGATAGTTGTACCAACCGCAATTCCTTTTCCATTTCTACCCTTGTCTATGTTGCCACCTGTCGGTGACCCCTTTAGCATATAAAAGGAGGCCCATGCGCAACGTAGAGGGGGGTTCGGAGGCAGAAAAATACACTCACGCTCGGTCTCGTTAGCAGCTAGTGTGTACTGTAGCATTCAGCGCTCCCGAGCAAGAACTCAATACACTCAGACATGCAGCAGTAGGAGTGTTATCTCTCCGGAGAGCTCCGAAGCTGGGTAAACTGCTCGTGTGCTTCGCCTCGATACGCTCTTCGTGCGATCTCCGCCCCCCACCGAACCAAAATGGGTTCGGTCCGCCGGTCCCATAGGTGTTCGTGGATCAGCTTCCCCGACATCTTTGGCGTGCCAGGTAGGGGGCGTCGAGGTTGTGTGAACCTGATCCGGCGTTCACATGAGCTAGATCTTCATCTTCTTCATCGACATGCCACCGAAGAAGAAGACTTCGGCGGCAGCTGCTCCGTCCACGTCGATCCCACCACCACCGGAGCAAACGGGTGGTGGGGTAGACGCCGGCGGAAGAACAGACATCAATGAGGGAGCTCACGGTGCTGCCAGGTCCAAGGACAAGGTTGCGCAGACCTCGGTGTCCGTACATGCACCGTGCCCATCTCAGGAGGCGCAGGACCGACAGCATCATGGTATTCGCAGTACCATACGTTTGTTGGACCAAGATCGAACTGGTGGATCTCGGAGTGCTCAAGACCAGCATGCACGCCAACATGCTGGCACGGAAAGGCACGGTCGCCCGGACGAGATACTGCTCCTTCTAACTTAGTTAGAAGTCCGAGCATATCCCGCTCCTTGCACCGTTCGCCACTGCCGCCCACCACTCCAGCAGAAGCTTTGGCTCGAGCTCAACCGCTCCTAGATTACCCTCCAACGGCAGACAAGATCGACAAATGGAGGGCCGCCATTCAGAGTCTCATCGGCTTCGCCAACGGCGACACTACGCGGCAGCCGAGTATGTCGCTGTCGCGGAAGGACTGCCAGGCACGAGCCGATGGCGACAAAACCGGTGGGGGTGCAACCACCGTGCACTCTCCACCCCGAAGGCCAAGATCGCCGACTCGCCGGATCCACCTCGACAACGACTCCACCGCATCATTAGATCCACGAGCTCGTCGCGATCAGCGCCAAGTTCTTCACAAACGACAGCAAGAAGACGCTCGTACTCGCACCGAGCACCGAAGAGAAGTGTGGCGTCAATCGGACCAGCGCGCTGGGCCCTCTGTAGACATGCATGCACCAGGGGAACCAGGTGACTTGCCGTACGCGGTAGGTTGCCCTGCGTTCACTCGTGAGCTGCGGCAAGTCTAGTGGCCCAGCACGAAGAATTTCAAGCCAGACGTACCAGAGAAGTACGACGGCAAGTCGCATCCGTCGGAGTTCCTCAGCATCTACACCATCGCGGTGCAAGCTGCCGGGGGGCGGGACGACAAGATCCTGGCCAACTACTTCCCGCTGGTGCTCAAGCCCAATGTCAGATCCTGGTTCATGCACTTGCCGGACAACTCCATATCCTCCTGGGCAGACCTATGCCATCAGTTTGTCAGCGCCTTTACAGGCGGCCACAAGCCTCATGGCCAAGAGAGCGACCTTCATCTGCTCGCCCAGAAGGAAGGAGAGCCCCTACGCAAGTACATTCAGAGATTCAGCCGCGTACAGCACAACATCCCAGATGTCCACCCTGCCGCGGTAATCAGCGCGTTCCATCAGAACGTGCGAAACCGCAGGATGCGGGAGGAGATGGCGATGTGCAAGATCAGAGACGGCAGTGAGCTATATGCCCTGGCCGACAAGTGTGCACGTGCTGAGGAAGGGAGGAAACTCCTCGGAGAGAATACACAAGCAGGAGGATCTGATAGTGACGATGCTGCCCCGGCAAAGAAAAACCGGCGGTGGAACAACAGAAAGAAGAAAGGTAAAGATGTGCTAGTCGTTGAGCAGTCCGGCAACGGAGGTGGCGCCAAGAAAGCCAAAGCTGGTAGCTCTGACAAGGAGATTGCCGCAGGCACCAACTACCAGGCTGTGGCGGTTGCCGACAAGCAGGACGGCACCAACAAGCAGTACTGCAAGATCCACCGCACCAAGGGCCATAACCTCCAAAGCTGCAAGAAGGTCGAGCAGCTTGTCGAGCAGCAAAAGGCTGAATACGAGCGACGCGACAAGGAGAAAGCCCAGGAAGGTGCTGGAGGAGCCGGCAAGAAACGCCCCGGCCGAGGAGGACGCCGCGACAAGGCCAAGCAGCGGCAAGGAGACAGACCTCCCCGCGGCCGTGACAAGGATGAAGAGGACGACGACGATGAAGATATGGATGATGACGAGACCGATGAGCAGGAGTTCCAGAAAGCCGCAGAGGTCATGTGCGTTGATGGCGGTGCTTCTCTGCATACTTCACGATGCCAGCTCAAGCAGTGGGTGCGGGAAGTCAATGCGGCAGAACCACCCGTTGAATCACCCAAGCCTCTGAAATGGTCCAGCACGCCTATCATCTTTGATATTGAGGACCACCCTGATCGCATAACTGCGGTTGGGTGCTTGCCGATGTTGGTTTCACCAACTATCCGCAACCTCAAGGTCACTAAGATGCTAGTTGACGGTGGGGCCGGCTTGAACCTGATCTCCTCCGCGGTACTCCAGAAACTCTAGATCCCTGATGGCGAGCTCGAAGAGACCGGCACATTCCAAGGAATCAATCCGGGAAGGAGCAAGCCGAAGGGAAAGATCACGTTGCCGGTGACATTTGGCAGCGAGTTGAACTTCAGGACTGAGAGGGTCACTTTTGACGTTGCTGACTTTCCATTGCCTTACAATGGGATACTCGGCCGTCCAGCACTCGCCAAATTCATGGCAGCCTCTCACTATGCATACAACATGCTGAAGATGCCCGGCCCAATAAGTGTCATCTCTATCTCTGGCGACAAGAAGGATGCTCTTATCTGCGCCGACAAGATCTACCGGGAAGCAGCAGCCACAACAGGTCGCAAGTCGCTTGCCATTGAAGCTCCCGGGGCGAAGAAAAAGACCAAGTCCGGCAAGAGTTCTGATGCCCACTCCGGCAAGTGCACCTCTTTGAAGTGCTGCGCTACCGTCGAGGGTGCACCATCGAGCTCCACCGGCAAGTGTAAGAAGACAATGGTAGCTCTACTAGAGACCAAGAAGGTGTCCGCCAAGGAGGATGGCACTGGTGGTACCTTCACCATCAGTGCCACTCTCGACCAGATTGTTGACTCCACGGCCGGATGTGACTTGCTTTCATTTCTTGATGCATACTCAGGATACCATCAGATCTTCATGGCAGAAGAGGATGAGGAGAAGACCGCATTCATCACCCCATGTGGCACATACTGTTTCGTACGGATGCCTTTCGGTTTAAAGAATGCTGGTTCAACATTTGCAAGGGTAGTCCATGACGCTTTTGAGCCACAAATACACAGAAATGTGGAAGCCTACATGGATGACATAGTGGTCAAGAGCAAGGACAAGGCGACTCTGATTCAAGATTTAGACGAAACCTTTGCAAATCTGTGCAAGATCAACCTCAAGCTTAACCCTGAGAAGTGTGTGTTTGGAGTCCCCTCCGGAAAGCTTCTCGGGTTCTTCGTGTCTCAGTGGGAAATCGAAGCCAATCCCGACAAGATCAAGGCCATTGAGCAGATTGAAGCACCAAAGCGCGTCAAGGATGTACGAAGACTTGCCGGTTGCGTAGCTGCTCTCAGCAGGTTTATCTCTAGGTCTACTGAGTGCGCCCTGCGATTTTTTAAAATATTGAAAAAGGCAGGTCCAATGAAATGGACTCCGGAAGCGGAGGCCGCTCTGCAGGACTTAAAGAGATACCTGTCCTCCACTCCAACACTTGTCGCACCTAAGCCACAAGAGAAGTTGCTGCTATATATATCGGCAACCAATCAAGTGGTTAGTGCTGCGTTAGTAGCGGAGAGGGAGGCGGATGATGAGCCAGCAACCACGGTAGGTGCATCCAGCGACAAGCAGGGGACTTCACCGGCAAGCTCTGGTCCTGACAAAGATGGATCTGCGCAGGCGCGTGAGAAGATGCAGAAAAGAATGGTGCAGCGCCCAGTCTACTTTGTCAGTTCCCTTCTGCAGGGGCTAGGTCAAGGTACTCTGGTGTGCAGAAATTGCTTTTCGGCCTTCTCATGGCCTCGAGAAAGCTGCGCCATTACTTCCAAGCACATGAGATCACAGTCGTCACTCGTTTTCCGCTGAAGAGGATATGCAAAATCCAGAAGTAACAGGCAGAGTTGTCGAGTGGGCACTGGAACTGTCAAGCTTTGGCCTCAAGTTTGAGAGCACTTCAACTATCCAAAGCAGAGTATTGGCAGAGTTCATAGCAGAGTGGATGCCAACTCAAGATGAAGAAATTCCAGAAACGAGCATCCCCGTCAAGGAAGCAAGCAAAGAGTGGCTGATGTACTTTGATGGTGCCTTCTCGCTGCAAGGCGCCGGTGCAGGCGTACTACTTGTTGCACCCACCGGAGAGCACCTCAAGTACGTAGTCCAGATGCACTTTCCCAAGGAGCAAGCAACGAACAATACCGCAGAGTATGAAGGTTTGCTTGCCGGTCTTAGGCTCGCAGCAGACCTTGGGATCAAGAAGCTCATTGTCAGGGGTGACTCACAGCTTGTCGTCCACCAAGTGAACAAGAATTATCAGAGTCCGTTGATGGAAGCTTACGTTGATGAAGTGAGAAAGCTAGAAGAGCACTTTGACGGCCTACAGATGGAACATGTTCCGAGAGCTCAGAACGACATTGTCGATGGCCTGTCGAAGTGCGCCGCACTTAAGTTACCTGTGGAACCAGGGATCTTTGTGCTCAAACTGACTCAACCGTCTGTAACACCATCAACTGGACAGAGCAAGAAGAGGAAGTTGATTTCTGGTGACTATTTTCCAGTAGAGCTGCCCGAAGCCGCCGCCAAGAAGGTCCTCAAAATCAACACCAAGGGTGCTGAGGAGCAGTCTGCTCCGGCAAGCCTTAGGGTTTGTTCCGTTGAAGCAGACGCTCCCGACAAGTTTTGCTCCAGCAAGCTCACCGGGGAACGTCAAGCTCCGGCTGAGCCCCAGGTTCTCGCCGTAGGAGCGGATGTTCCCGCAGCAGCAGATGTGCATTTAGTCCTTGTTGTCGAGCCACAAGCTCCAGCATGGGCACAGCAGATTGTCCGTTTTCTTCAGACAGGAGAACTTCCTGAAGAGCAAGAAGAAGCGGAAAGAGTAGCCCGGCAGTCTAGTATGTACGAGTTTGTCGACAACACACTATACAGAAGAAGACTCAACGGCGTGAAATTGAAGTGTATTCACCGGGAAGACGGACAAAAGCTGTTGGCAGAGATACATGGAGGCATATGTGGTCACCACATTGGCACAAGAGCACTTGCCGGCAAAGCGTTCCGGCAAGGTTTCTTTTGGCCGGCAGCCCTCCAGGATGCAACTGCACAAGTAACCAAGTGTGAAGCGTGCCAGTTTCATTCCAAGCAGATACACCAGCCAGCTCAAGCTCTCCAGACGATCCCTTTATCCTAGCCATTTTCGGTCTGGGGGCTCGACATCCTCGGCCCCTTTCCCCGAGCTGTCGGGGGCTTTGAGTACTTGTACGTTGCAATCGACAAGTTCACAAAGTGGCCGGAAGTGGAAGCAGTGAGGAAGGTGATAGCACAGTCAGCAGTCAAGTTCTTCAGGTCGATTGTTTGCCGCTTCGGGATCCCTAACAGGATCATCACCGACAATGGCACGCAATTCACGAGCCGCACCTTCATGCAGTATGTCCAAGATCTTAGCGGCAAGGTCTGCTTCGCTTTTGTTGCTCATCCGAGAAGCAACGATCAAGCGGAGAGGGCAAATGCTGAAGTGCTGCGCGGGCTCAAGACTAGGACTTTCGACAGGCTGCGCAAGTGCGGAAAGAACTGGATTGAGGAGCTACCGGTGGTTCTTTGGTCGATCAGGACGACGCCAAATCAAGCCACTGGCCAGACACCTTTCGCTCTAGTCTATGGAGCAGAGGTAGTTCTCCCCACGGAACTCGTATACGGATCACCTCGAGTGCTCACTTATGATGAGCTTGAGCAAGAGCAGCTGCGACAAGATGACGCGCTGCTCCTTGAGGAGGACCGTCTTCAGGCTGCTGTACAAGCTGCTCGATACCAGCAAGCTTTGTGCCGCTACAATAGCCACAAAGTTAATGCCAGAAGTGTCGAGGAAGGCGACCTTATTCTTCGGCGCGTTCAGTCCGCCAAGAATACCAACAAGTTGACGCCGAAGTGGGAAGGCCCTTACCGGGTGAAACGAGTCACTAGGCCTGGCGCTGTCCTCCTTGAGACCGAAGATGGCATTCCGATGAGCAACTCCTGGAACATTGAGCATCTTCGTAAGTTTTACCCGTAGGGCGCGGTTGCCGGAACCTGTTCTGGCAACCACCTTTTGTACAAGTCTTGCCGATGTTGCATGTAATCCTTTGTACGAAGCCGGGCGCAGACCTCGTGCATAAGTAAAGCTCATGTGCTCCGCACAGCTTGTCAATTTCATGATTTCTACTTCTTTTTGCATGCGTTATCTGACACTTTGTGCAGCGCCTACCCCCGGTAAGCGATAACGAGCCGTAAGGCTCCATATCTTTATTTTCTCTTCTTTCTCTTTCTCAAAGAAAGGAAGGTTCCCTCGCCCACAAGTTTGCCGGGGGGAAAGGAGAAGATAATGGCGTGGACCAAGCATCGTTCGAGGAAGTTTCGCCTTACCGGGAAGCAAACGACAGAAAAGCTAAGTTGCTAAAATTTGAGCAATCAGTTTTAAATTTTTAAGTTATCTTCCTCGAATGACCGTGCTTTGTATGGAAAACCTGTGCGCGGAGGAACCAACTCGCAGCTAGTTGCGCCCTTACTTTGTTTCGAGTCCGCTCAACAACTTAAGTGAGCTGCGACTAGTTGCGACAAGGTTTCTTGTCGGTAGCGGCACCACCAGCAGGCTGCTGACGTCCCGCACTCAGCGCTCGTGGCTAAGGTTCCTGCGCCGACAAGTTCCCTAAAAGCGTAGGGCAAAAACATACAAAGGAAGGAATCAAGTAAAGGAAATAACACAGCAATCTCTACCCAAAATAGAGTTATATTACAAGATAGCTTGTCGCAGCTCTAACAGATTGTTCTCATGACATGACCAGCAGCGACAAAGAAAAAGAGAAAACGGGCAGCCTAATCTACGCGATCGCCCTCAACCCTCTTGATCCCGCTCACCTTGTCGACAATGGGCGCGAAAAGGGCCTTGAGCGCTTCCAGATCAGCATTCGGCGGAAAGGTCCTAAGGACGTTGGTGAGGTTGAGGCCTGGGTTGCGGAAGGCCACCTTCACCAGCACCTTTTGAAGAGCTCCCGCGCAGATCTTGCGCGACTCATCGGCCAGCTGCTTTGGGATCTTCTCCCGGAGTCGTTGGAGGGCCGTCGCCACGCCTTTGAAGAACAAGCTGAGCTTGGCGCTGGGTTGGAGGTGCTCATCGGAGGAATACCCAAAATCCTCCATCCCCAGCTGCGCCAACTCCCCGTCCATGGCTGCGGCAACATCCACGAGACCCTTGGTCCAGTGCTCCACATTCTCCCTGAAACTGTTCTGGGCGGCAGTAGCACTCGCCAGCAGCGCCTGGTCGGCCTTGATCTTCTCCTTCAAGGCCACCTCCGGCTCCCTGGCGTCGTCCAGCGTCTGAGTCAAAGTAACCAGCTTCAACTCGAGATCTGCGTTGGAGTCCTTGGCGGCACTAAGCTCTTTGCTCCTCTCAGCGAGACGACCCTGCAGCTCGCCATGAGCGGCGGCGTCCTTCTCGCGCTCACGCTTGAGCGCAGCAAGCTCCTCGCCGCTCGCCTTGAGATCGGCCTCCAGCTGCGCCATCTTCGTCTCCAGCTCCTTCTTGGCGGCCTTTGCAGCTGCGGCAGCATCCTTTGCTTCCTTGAGAGCCCCGCCAATTGCCTACTCGCGTGCGGCAAGCTCCTCCTCGTGGCTGTCAAGGTTGACCTTGCGCTGCGCCAACTCGCCTTCCTGTGCAGATAGCTTTTCGGCAACAAGCCGCTGTTGCTCTTCAACTTCAGCCTTCTCGAGGAGGAAGGCTTTCCGCTCCTCGGTGACTTGCTCCCGCTCCTTCGCCAGGGATCGAAGAGCTTCCTGCCTGAGACCCCGGAGCTCCACTGCGCGCTTCTCGATGTCCACTCCCGCCTTAGCAACAAGCGCTTCTCGGGATTCCAGCTTGGCCTGTCGGGCGCGGTAAAGCGACAACAGCTTCCGCAGCAGCCGCTCCTCCTCAGGCTCATCGCTGCTGCTGCTTGGCGCGTCGACCAGCGTCAGCCCAGCGGAGGCGAGCACCTCTCCATCCAAGATCTCTCCTTCGACCGGCGCCCTGGAGCTTGACGCCCAGGGGAGCTTGATGAAGATACCGTCGCCGGCCTTCAAATAGGCGCCGGGCTGGGGCTCTTTGGAGCCTGGCGCTGCAGTAGCGGCGGAGGGATCAGTGGTCGGCGTAGCGCCTGACGCTCCTGCGGCCTCGGGGCCGTCAGTACGATCGCCGGATCCCTCGCCAGCTTCTGCGGTGGCAGCTTTGGCGGCCTCTTCGCCGGCGGGATCATCAGCGCCGGCCTCTTCTTCGGTGGCAGCGGCATCGTCGTTGTTGCCGCGCGCGTTCTCCTCGCCAGCGACCTCGGTCTCCATCGGCTCCGTGATAGATGGATCTGACGACCGAAGAGGGGAGAAAAGTCAAGCAAATATCCAAAAAGAAAATCAGAAGAAGAAGAACCCAAGGGAAGTTTTCAAGCAAGAGGATTACCTGTACTAGGATCTGCAGCCGCGGTCTCCGCCACCGGGGGGTCGCTGGTGCTATCCCTTGTCGGAGAACTGTCCCTTGCCGGAGAATTCTCTCTTGCCGGAGAACGCTCCCTTGCCGGGGAATCCCCCCTTGGCGGTGTAGTCGAAGCAGATGGCATTTCGGGAGTGGCTTCCGGGCACTCCTGGTGAGGTTGCTCTGCTCCTACACAAACCAACAGTCAGATATCAGCAAAGAAAGAGCACCCATGCACGCCTGACAGCAGGAAGTAAACTATATACTTACGCTGGGGGCTGCGCTGGGGGCTGCTTTGGGGAAAAGTTGCCGGGTCCGGCAAGGTGGTCTCAGACACGTCCCTTGCTGTCGCGGTGGGTTCGTCCTCAATGACAATCACCGGGACCTTGGCTCTCTTCGCCGCTCTCTGGGCCAGAGTCCTGAAAAGGAATGGGTTCGGAGTAAAGCAAATCAGATACAAGACAAAACAGCAAGAATTGAAGAACTACAAATACAGCAAAGAATCTTACTCTTCTTCTTCCTCGTCGGAGCTGAGCGCGGAGAGATCGAAGTCCGGCTCGCCTCCGGTACGACGAGGCGGAGGAGTAGGTTCCCTTGTCCGCTTGGCAGGAGTAGTAGCGGTGGACCGGGAAGACCCCGCTCCAGTTGCCGCAGCGGCGTGAGGCGCTCCCGCGGCAACAGTGCTTGCCGCGGTAGAGCGTGTCGCGCGGCACGGCGGCTGTTGACCCGTCTGCCGCCCCGCTACGTCCCCGGCCTTGCGGAGACGCCTTCTTGGTGGAGCTGGGGGCTCCGCTTGCGGCGAACTGGCTGAAGGTGGGGAGGAGGAGGAGCCGATCTTCAACGAGTCGCTCGCGCCCTCGGCGGGCTCGCTCGACTCAGCTTCAGGCCCGACAAGCTCTTCCACGCTGGCAAGCTCCTCTCGCTCGACAAGGCTTGCCGCCTCTGCTGCCTCTTCCTCCTCCACGGTGAATCCAAACTCGCCCGCGGTAGCTGCTGCCGCTGCCTCTTCCAGCCTAGTGGCGATGTGCTGCATCTCCGCGTCGGTTGTGTCACGAGTAAGACTCTTCTGTTCCTCGGCGCGGACCGGCACTTCTACCAAGCCGTCGAAGAACTCCTGCACGACGTCGTCTACAGTCTCTTGCCAAGTTGGGACAATTCCATGCGAATCACACAGCGGCATCATTGCACGGATGCGGTCGAGCGAGGAGTTGTTGCACAGCGGAACGACACCCCTCGCCAACATGAATGGATGTTGAGGATCACGCTTGAACAGTTCCAGGAGCATCGCATCCAGTTCCAGGACAGTGAAGTTGAAGTTGAGGCCAGGGCACAGCCTCATGATATCCGCCAAGTTCTGGAACTCCCAGGCGGGTCTCCTCCTCTCCTGCAGGGGGGCGATGCGGCGGCGAAGAAAATCTGCGCCAACGGCGCCTACGCTGAGCCCGGCAAGTCGGAGGCGTAGGATCCGGGTGACGGCAATCTTCAGCCTATCGTCTTCCGGGGCCACGTTGCTCCAGTCGTTGCCGTGCGCTACTGGGGCTTCGCGCAGGGCGGTAAATGGCTGCGGGTTCTCCTGGACAATCCAACACCACTCTGCTCTCCATTCCTCCCACTTGCTGCGGAGCTCTCCCTCCAGATAAGCTTCCTTCTTGCCAACTCTCGAAATCCAGGCGATTCCGCCGGATAAAGGCTCCCCTCTCTCAACTTGGGGCATAAAGAAGTGGCGAAAGAGAGCTACATTTGGATGGACTCCAACAAAGTTTTGCAGAGATGTGCGAAAACTGCCATGGTCAGAACGGCGTTGGGGGTGAAGTCAAGGAGGCGGAACCCGTAGGTGTTCATAATATCGCAGAAAAATTCAGAGAATGGCGAGCAGAGCCCGCAGTAGAAGAACAACGCGAAGAAGGGATATCCATTCGGAGCCAGTTCCGAAGCGGCAGTTGGGAGTACCTTCGTACGCAGATGCGCTCGCGTCTCCGTCGACCAGAAGAGGTAGTAGTACTCCCTCAGCTCCTTCGCGGCGAGCTAGGGGGGAGATTGCCCGCTCCTTTCGTAGCGCCGTGAGCCGCTGCGCCTCGGCCGACTTCACGACCTTCCCTTTGTCGGCTTTCGGAGCCATGGTGGAGGTGGTGGGGGAGATCGACGGCGTTGGTGATGCTGGTGGCGATGAGGGGCGGAGCGCTGCTCTCTTTCAGCTTTGGGAAGAAGGGGGAGCGGCGGAGATTCTTGATATTGGAGTAGCAACCGGTGAGATGGGTGAACTGCCCCTGTTTCCCCTGCTTATAAAGAGGGAGGGGGCGGACGTTCCATTTTTCTGAATAAAGAAACCACCCACGATCTCTCCCACGACGCCGCATTCGACGCGTGCTGTTCGGGAAGGGCGCGGTGGATACGGAGTAAGATACGGCATAACCCAGGCCGCGCATGCCCATGCTCTGTTTTGGGCCTGGCCCAACAGCGCTCGGCACCATGTGTGGCCCAGGCCCGGGGGCTCCCGTCGGTGTACTAGAGTAGGGGTACCCTAGTATCCCGAACTTGTGCACGGGCAGTTGCAGCACCCCGCGGCAAGGCTTGTCGGGCGACCGCCAAGATCCTCCGTGGTTCCTTTTGAGCCATTCAAGAACAAAGTATTCAAACCAAGGAGACAAGGCCCCGGCAAGAGGAGCTTGCCGGGAAGGCCAACCAAGGCATCTCAAGGAACTTGCCACGACGCGAAACGCGTCTCGGCAAGGCCCGATGAGCGACAAGCTTCCGGACGCGACAAGACAACGACCGCGGCAAGCTACCACTCTGTACCCGCGCTCCAGCACATCCACCAACGTGTTGCCCTGGAGCCTTTCCAGGCGCGCGTGGCAAGAGGCTGTGCAGCCAGTGATGCGCGGTGGCAAGCGACGCTGACAAGATCACCATCGTGGCGAGCGGTGGCGTCCGTGACGGTCCCTTTCTGCACTATTTGGGCGACACAGACGGGCATTTAATGCCTTTGTCCCCTGCCGTTAGGGTTAGGTAGGATACACTGTACAGATAGTTGTACCAACCGCAATTCCTTTTCCATTTCTACCCTTGTCTACGTTGCCACCTGTCGGTGACCCCTTTAGCATATAAAAGGAGGCCCATGCGCAACGTAGAGGGGGGTTCGGAGGCAGAAAAAACACTCACGCTCGGTCTCGTTAGCAGCTAGTGTGTACTGTAGCATTCAGCGCTCCCGAGCAAGAACTCAATACACTTAGACATGCAGCAGTAGGAGTGTTATCTCTCCGGAGATCTCCGAAGCTGGGTAAACTACTCGTGTGCTTCGCCTTGATCCGCTCTTCGTGCGATCCCCGCCCCCCACCGAACCGAAAGGGGCTCGGTCCGCCGGTCCCATAGGTGTTCGTGGATCAGCTTCCCTGACAAGATGCTAGAATGGTTGTGCACGCTTTGCCACATATTTCATTTGTCATTTTATTGTGTGAGCATGTTGGTTGCATATTTCACTCATTCGAGGACATCCACTTGTTGTTTTGACTGTTTGGATTCTTTTCTTTTGCCAAGTGGATGGACAAGAATGCCTAAGAACCTTCTCTAGCTATCTATGCTTTTCTTGTCTCAAACTCTATTCTTGCTACATCACAAAGTTTGATCAAGTCAGATTCGAACCACTCTGTGTGAGGAGCACCCGGAGTCCCCGATTTGTCAAAGACTTAAACTTCCAAAACTTCTTTGTGCGTTTCGGTCTTACGGATTCTTCCATTTTGGTCATACCAACATCACTAAGTTGATCTAGGTTTTCAATCTTGGTGCAACCGATTTGAACATTTCGGTCACACCGAGTTGCAGTAACTACTTGCAGTAATGCATCTCAGTGCCACCAAGTTGTTCCACTCGATCACACTGACAGGGTCAGGCTATATATACCCATGGGAAAAATTTGGAAATTTCTCGGAACTATTTCGCCCGCGCTCAGCCCGCTCTGCCTCCTGGGTCTCCGGATCGTCCTCCTCGTCGCCACCTGCCTCCCTCCGCTGGTCTCCGCCGCTGTCAATGGGAATCATATCTGTCATTGCCGCCGTAGCAAGTCCATCATCGAACTAGGGTATGGACTTGATCCTTGTGCTAATCTCACTCTGATTCCTAGCACAATGTTTTCGCCGTGTATCTTGCCACGATTGAGATCATCTTATCCGGTAAAAACACTTTGTAGATTTAGTTTGGATTGAAAATTTAGGGTTAGGTTTCCGCCGAAACCATCTCGGACCAACCGAGTTGTAGAAATCGGTTCCACCAATTAGGCCAAGGCCATTGCACATGTGATTCTCGGTCCGACCAAGAATTGCAAATTGGTGTGACCGAGTTCATGACTTTGTGAAACCCTAGCAGTCTCGGTGCCACCGAACTATGACTTGGTCTGACCGAGTTCACTAGTTTAGGTTCCTAAAGCACTTCAGTATCACCGAGTTTACAAATCGGTAGATCCGAAATGCTTTCTGTGGAAAACTAAAACTAAGTTTTTAACTCATTCTCTTGCAAAAACCTCTGTTCTTTGTGATGCTCATCCTATCTATTCACAGGGTCTAATGTCAGTGTTTGCATGATGTCTGATCAGAGTGACAGCCAGAACAGAGAAGAAGAGCAAGTTCACTTGAGTGAGGGCACTAGTCCCTCCAGTTCCTCAGATGAGGGCAGCAGGAGCACTCCTAGCAACTTGCCTAAAGCAGCCACCAGGGCCAGAAAGAAGAAAACCTCAGATTCTGAGGATGAAGATTATGTGGCAGAACAGGATGAAGCCACATCCAGAAAGGTGCTCAAGAAGGAATATGGCAGCTGCTGCCACCAAGCCTGGTTTGAACAGGAAAGTCCCAGCCAAGAGGACTCCTATGCTGAAGGTCTGAGGATCAACTCAAGAAACTGTGAGATCAGAACCCAAAGAGCCAGAAGTGACTGAGAAGAAGAGGAAGGAAAGGGTCAAGAAGACTATGGCCAGGGTTGTTGGAAAGCCTTCCATGATGGAAGATGAAGAAGAAGAGGTTGCTGCACCAGCACCTAAAGCTCAGAAGCTTATGGGTGATGCCATCAGGTCAGGGGCTGCTTCATCAAAGCCCAAAGAAGCACCCAAGGCAGCTGTTCCCAAGCCTAAAATTGCACCCAAGAGGAATACTAGGAACATTCCTGTTGGAGAGAAGAACAAGGCCCCAGTGCCTGAAGTTGTTGTTGAAGAAGAAGGTGATGAGGAACATGTATTGAGAAAGTTGAAGCCCAAAATTCCAGATCATAATGATGCTCATCCTATAGCTGAGGATATGAAGCTGAGAAAGGATGCAGGACTTAGACATTGGAGGTTGACTGATCCCTATGCAATCAGGAGAAGAACTGTTGTGGACTACAGGTTCCATACAAAGGAACGGCAGGATTTCTATGAGACATTGTTGCACTATCTTGGTGTGTATGACAGTTTCAATGCTTGTGGAGTGGATGACTTTGTTGGGCAGAAGCTCACAAATGGAATGATGAGCTTATAATGCAGTTCTACTCCACAGCACACTTCTATCCAGATGGAAGGGTAGTATGGATGTCTGAAGGTACTAGGTACCAATCAACTATTGAAGAATGGGCTAATCTGATCAATGCACCTAAAGAGAAAGAGGATGACTTGGATGTCTATGCCAATAAGAAGAAGGATCATAACTCTATGGCACATATGTACAAGGAGATCCCACATGCTGCTGTTGAAACTCACAAGTTTGGATCAGTACATTACCTTCTGTCAGGACTGCCAAACATCAACTGGATCCTCAGGCACACTCTTTTGCCTAAGTCAGGTGATCACAAGATGATCAAAGGCCATGCTATCAATCTGCTTCACATATTTTATGTGCCTCAAAAGTTCAAGGTCATGAGCCTCGTAGTGGAAACTATCAAGAGGACGGCTGCTGACCAGAAGAGAAGTTGTGGGTATGCCCCACAGATCCAGGAGCGAATTAACTCCAAGATGGGCACTGGCACATACCTATTGGACAAGGATCACATGCCTATCTATCCATATTTTGAGGACAACATAGTGGTTATGGATGAAGATGAACCATCTTCTGTGCAAGCACAAGCAAAGAAGGAGAAGGCAAGGACTGAAAAGGCTGCCAAGATGCCAACCATTGATTAGGCATCTTAGTATTTCCTATAGAGCAAGCAAGATCATCTTGGCTACTTGATTGCCTCCACTCTAAGGATTGAGAAGGGATTGGCCACCCTGACTCAAAACCAGGAGAGCCTGGAGAGGATCATGGAGCAGAAGTTCTATGACTTGGATGGTCACTGAGATACAGTCTGTTGTTGAGCAACTTCAAGATGACATGCAGGAGAGGAAGGGCAAGACAACCACTGATGCGTTTGTTAGAGTGCCCAAAGCTCAGAGATCAGCTGCAGTGCCTGCTTCAGACACAAGAGCAACTTCATCTGCACCAGCTACAACTTTAGTGCCACCAGCTCCAGCACCTACTCCACCAGCTCCAAATTCATCAACTGATGCTTTCGTCATTGGCGTTATCTCTACACCACCAGCTGAAGACCAAGCCTGGGAGTTGATTTAGTACTATGCATTTTCTATGAACATTTTGGTAACTTGTTGCCAAAGGGGGAGAAAAATGTATAGATCATAGGCTTCGAGAGAGAGCGTTGTCTTTTTATTCTCTCTTGTTTTGGTGGTTGAACTTTGTTTGCTTGTTTAATATACTTTATGTCTGTGTGATACTTGGATGATCATGTGTTTGATCATATGCTACATTAATGCTTGTTGGATGACATTATCCTTTTATCTCTATATGATCATTCACTTTGCTTGGTGATGAGTGCATGTATTTTAATTATTATCATTTTGAGCGCTCCACCAAGATGTATGTGACATGGGAGAGTAACTCATGATCCTAACTCATTGTGCATTTGCAGTCCAAAGCAAATCTTAAACTATGCACAAATTTAGGGGGAGCTCTCACATTTCACATACTTCTCAAAGTGACAGTGTTTTTCAATCCTATTATCATTTGTCGAAGCTTTGATCTATATGTTGTCATCAATTACCAAAAAGGGGGAGATTGAAAGTGCAACTATCCCTAGGTGGTTTTGGTAATTCCTAGCAACATATAGCTCATTGAGCTAACACTATTTCAAGATAAATATTTCAGGAAAAGCTCAATGAATGGCATGGCATGGATGAGAAAAGTGGACCCCTCAAAATGCTAAGGATAAAATGATTGGCTCAAGCTCAAAGCTCAAGACTCTAGATTTTATATTTTAGTGATCCAAGATCACATTGAGTCTATAGGAAAAGCCAATACTATCAAGGAGGGATGAGGTGTTGCTTAATGAAGTTCTTGCTCAAAGTGCTTAGTGATATGCTCAAAAGCCCTCAACTACTTTCTCACATACACATATGACCTAAACCAACAGTCAAAGTCGGCCCCATCAATTCTTTCTATACGGCGCCACCGAGTTCAGATGTCATAGCCACTGCCACAAAACCTAAGCAAATCGGTCTCACCGATAGGGATCTTGGTCTCACCGAGATGGGATTGTAATCTCTCTGTTTCCCTTCGTAACATTTCGGTTCCACCGAAATGAGCGATCGGTCCCACCGAGATTGCAATGTAAACTCTCTATTTCCTTTTCGTAACATTTCGGTCTCATCGAAATGAGTGAACCGGTCCCACCGAGTTTACCTGACCAACTCTCTGGTTAGCTTATTACCAAAATCGGTCCCATCGAGTTTGTGTAATCGGTCTCACCGAGATTACGTTATGCCCTAATCCTAACCATATCGGTCCTACCGAGTTGCATGTCGGTCCCACAGAAAATCCTAACGGTCACTAGATTTGTTGAATCGGTCCGACCGAGTTTCTCAATTCGGTCCCACCGAGATTGGCAAGTTGTGTGTAACGGTTAGTTTTTATGTGGAGGCTATATATACCCCTCCACCTCCTCTTCATTCGTGGAGAGATACATCAGAACGAACCTGCACTTCCAGCTTACATTTTCTAAGAGAGAACCACCTACTCATGTGTTGAGACCAAGATATTCCATTCCTACCATATGAATCTTGATCTCTAGCCTTCCCCAAGTTGCTTTCCACTCAAATCTTCTTTCCACCAAATCCAAATCCTGTGAGAGAGAGTTGAGTGTTGGGGAGACTATCATTTGAAGCACAAGAGCAAGGAGTTCATCAACACACCATTTGTTACTTCTTGGAGAGTGGTGTCTCCTAGATTGGCTAGGTATCACTTGGGAGCCTCCGACAAGATTGTGGAGTTGAACCAAGGAGTTTGTAAGGGCAAGGAGATCGCCTACTTCGTGAAGATCTGCCGCTAGTGAGGCAAGTCCTTCGTGGGCGACGGCCATAGTGGGATAGACAAGGTTGCTTCTTCGTGGACCCTTTTTGGGTGGAGCCCTCCGTGGATTCACGCAGCCGTTACCCTTCGTGGGTTGAAGTCTCCATCAACGTGGATGTACAATAGCACCACCTATCGGAACCACGACAAAAAAATCCGTGTCTCCAATTGCATTTGAATTCTCCAAACCCTTCCCTTTACATTCTTGCAAGTTGCATGCTTTACTTTCTGCTGCTCATATACTCTTTGCATGCTTGCTTGAATTGTGTTAAGATTGCTTGACTTGTGCTAAGTTAGCTAAAATCTGCCAAGAACTAAAATTGGGAAAAGGATAAGTTTTTATTTGGTCAAGTATTCTAATCACCCCCCCCCCCTCTAGACATACTTCCGATCCTACAGTCCCTCGAACTCTTAATCCAATAGAGGGTCGAGGGAGAGTTTCGTCAGCATGATGGCATGGTGACGGTGTTGATGATGTGATCTGCGCAGGGCTTTGCCTAAGCACTACGACGTATGACTGGAGGAGTAAACTGTGGAGGGGGCCACCGCACACGGAAAAGAGAACAATTGATGTGCCTTTGGGGTGCCCCCCGCCCCCGTATATAAAGGAGGAGGGGAGGAGGCGTCTGGCCTAGGGGCGCGCCAAGTGTGGGGAGTCCTACTAGGACTCCCTAGTCCTAGTAGGATTCCCCCTTCCTTTTTTGGAGTAGGAAAGGGGGAAAGAAGTGGAGAGGGAGAAGGAAAAGGGGGGCAGCACCCCCACCCCTTGTACAATTTGGATTGGGGCTTGGGGGCGCGCCACCACCTCCGGGTCGCTGCCTCCTCTCTCCACTAAGGCCCATGTAGGCCCATTAACTTTCCTGGGGGGGTTCTGGTAACCTCCTGGTACTTCGAGAAATGTCCAAACCTTTCCAAAACTATTCCGATGTCCGAACATAACCTTCCAATATATCAATATTTACCTCTTGACCATTTCGAGACTCCTCGTCATGTCTGTGGTCTCATTCGGGGCTCTAAACAAACTTCGATCAGCAAAATCACATAACTCATAATACAAATCGTCATCAAACGTTAAGCATGCGGACCCTACGGGTTCGAGAACTATGTAGACATGATCAAGACACATATCCGATCAATAACCAATAGCGGAACCTGGATGCTCATATTGGCTCCTACATATTCTACGAAGAACTTTATCAGTCAAACCGCATAACAACATACATTGTTCCCTTTGTCATCGGTATGTTACTTGCCCGAGATTCGATCATCGGTATCATCATAGCTAGTTCAATCTCATTACCGGCAAGTCTCTTTACTCATTCCGTAATGCTTCATCCTACAACTAACTCATTAGTCACATTACTTGCAACTCCCGAACATCGGAGGAATGCCTTGTGGGCTACCGGATTCCCGGACATGTTATTTTGTCTATGTATCCACACATGTATCAAGTTTCCGGTTAATACAATTCTAGCATGAATAATAAACTAAAGGAAATATGCCCTAGAGGCAATAATAAAGTTTTTATTTTATATTTACTTATATCATGATAAATGTTTGTTATTTGTGCTAGAAATGTATTAACCAGAAACTTGACACATGTGTGGATACATAGACAAAACACCGCATCCCTAGTAAGCCTCTACTAGACTAGCTCGTTAATCAAAGATGGTTAAGTTTCATAACCATAGACATGTATTGTCATTTTATAACCATATCACATCATTAGGAGAATGATGTGATGGACAAGACCCATCCGTTAGCTTAGCATAATGATCGTTCAGTTTATTGCTATTTTGCTTTCATCATGTCAAATACATATTCCTTCGACTATGAGATTATGCAACTCCAGGATACCGGAGGAATACCTTGTGTGCTATAAAATGTCACAATGTAATTGGATGATCATAAAGATGCTCTATAGGTATCTCTGAAGGTGTTTGTTGAGTTGGCATAGATCGAGATTAGGATTTGTCACTCCGAGTATCGGAGAGGTAGCTCTGGGCCCTCTCAGTAATACACATCATAAGTGTTGGGGAACGTAGCAGAAATTCAAAATTTTCCTACGTGTCACCAAGATCTATCTATGGAGAGATAGCAACGAGTAGAAAGAGAGTGCATCTACATACCCTTGTAGATCGCTAAGCGGAAGCGTTCAAGTGAACGGGGTTGATGGAGTCGTACTCGTCGTGATTCAAATCACCGATGATCCTAGTGCCGAACGGACGGCACCTCCGCGTTCAACACACGTACAGCCCGGTGACGTCTCCCACGCCTTGATCCAGCAAGGAGAGAGGGAGAGGTTGAGGAAGACTCCATCCAACAGCAGCACAACGGCGTGGTGGTGGTGGAGGAGCGTGGCAATCCAGCTGGGCTTCGCCAAGCACCATGGGAGAGGAGGAGTAGGGAGAGAGGTAGGGCTGTGCCAGAACTTCGTGTATAGCTCCCATGCGCCTCCCCACTATATATAGGGGTGGAGGGGCTGGTTTCTTGCCCTCCAAGTCCATTGGGGCGTTGGCCAAGGTGGGAGGAAAGAAATCTCATTATTTCCTGTCCCACCGATTGTTATCCCCCCTTTTTAGGGATCTTGATCTTATCCCTTCGGGATATGATCTTATTCCTTCTAAGGGGGGATCTTGGTGCGCCTTGACCAGGGGTGTGGGGCCTTGACCCCACTACCCACGTCCATGTGGGTCCCCCCATGCAGGTGGGCCCCACTCCGGAACCTTCTAGAACCTTCCCGGTACAATACCGAAAAATCCCGAACATTTTCCGGTGGCCAAAATAGGACTTCCCATATATAAATCTTTACCTCCGGACCATTCCGGAACTCCTCGTGACGTCCGGGATCTCATCCGGGACTCCGAACAACATTCGGTAACCACATACAAACTTCCTTTATAACCCTAGCATCATCGAACCTTAAGTGTGTAGACCCTACGGGTTCGGGAGACATGTAGACATGACCGAGACGTTCTCCGGTCAATAACCAACAGCGGGATCTGGATACCCATGATGGCTCACACATGTTCCACGATGATCTCATCGGATGAACCACGATGTCAAGGACTTAATCAATCCCGTATTCAATTCCCTTTGTCTATCGGTATGTTACTTGCCCGAGATTCGATCGTCGGTATCCAATACCTTGTTCAATCTCGTTACCGGCAAGTCACTTTACTCGTTCCGTAACACATCATCCCGTGATCAACTCCTTGGTCACATTGCGCATATGATGATGTCCTACCGAGTGGGCCCAAAGATACCTCTCCGTTTACACAGAGTGACAAATCCCAGTCTCGATCCGCATAAAACAATAGATACTTTCGGAGATACCTGTAGTGCACCTTTATAGTCACCCAGTTACGTTGTGACGTTTGATACACCCAAAGCACTCCTACGGTATCCAGGAGTTACACGCTCTCATGGTCGAAGGAAGAGATACTTGACATTGGCAAAGCTCTAGCAAATGAACTACACGATCTTTTGTGCTAGTCTTAGGATTGGGTCTTGTCCATCACATCATTCTCCTAATGATGTGATCCCGTTATCAACGACATCCAATGTCCATAGCCAGGAAACCATGACTATCTGTTGATCACAACGAGCTAGTCAACTAGAGGCTCACTAGGGACATATTGTGGTCTATGTATTCACACGTGTATTACGATTTCCGGATAATACAGTTATAGCATGAACAAAAGACAATTATCATGAACAAGGAAATATAATAATAATACTTTTATTATTGCCTCTAGGGCATATTTCCAACAGTCTCCCACTTGCACTAGAGTCAATAATCTAGTTCACATAGCCATGTGATTAACACTCACAGGTCACATCGCCATGTGACTAATACCCAAGAGTTTACTAGAGTCAGTAGTCTAGTTCACATCACTATGTGATTAACACTCAATGAGTTTTATGTTTGATCATGTTGCTTGTGAGAGAGGTTTTAGTCAACGGGTCTGAATCTTTCAGATCCGTGTGTGCTTTACAAATCTCTATGTCATCTCCTAGATGCAGCTACCACGCTCTATTTGGAGCTATTCCAAACAACTGTTCTACTTGGAGCTATTCTAAATTATTTCTCCATTATATGTATCCGGTCTCTCTACTCAGAGCTATCCGGATAGGTGTCAAGCTTGCATCGTCATAACCCTTTATGACGAACTCTTTTACCACCTCCATAATCGAGAAAATTCCTTAGTCCATTAGTTACTAAGGATAACTTTGACCGCTGTCCTGTGAGCCATTCTTGGATCACTCTTGTACCCCTTGACTGACTCATGGCAAGGCACACTTCAGGTGCGGTACACAGCATAACATACTGAAGAGCCTACGTCTTAAGCATAGGGGACGACCTTCGTCCTTTCTCTCTATTCTGCCGTGGTCGAGCTTTAAGTCTTAACTTCGTACCTTACAACTCAGGCAAGAACTCCTTCTTTGACTGGTCCATCTTGAACACCTTCAAGATCATGTCAAGGTATGTGCTCATTTGAAAGTATTATTAAGCATTTTGATCTATCCTTATAGATCTTGATGCTCAATGTTCAAGTAGCTTAATCCAGGCTTTCCATTGAAAAACACTTTCAAAATAACCTTATATGCTTTCTAGAAATTCTACGTCATTTCTGATCAACAATATGTCAACAACATATACTCATCAGAAATTCTATAGTGCTCCCACTCACTTCTTTGGAAATACAAGTTTCTCATAAACTTTGTACAAACCCAAAATCTTTGATCATCATCAAAGCATACATTCCAACTCCGAGATGCTCACTCCAGTCCTTAGAAGGATTGCTGGTGCTAGCATACCTTTTAGCATCCTTAGGATCGACAAAACCTTTCTGATTGTATCGCATACAACCTTTCCTTACGACTGGTAAGGAAACTCGTTTTGACATCCATCTGCCAGATTTCATAAACGCAGCTTGTGCTAATGTGATTCTGACGGACTTTAAGCATCGCTACGGATGAGAAAATCTCATAGTAGTCAACTCCTTGAACTTGTGAAAAACTCTTCGCCACAAGTCGAGCTTCATGGATGGTGACATTACCATCCACGTCCGTCTTCTTCTTAAAGATCCATTTATCTCAATGGCTTGCCGATCATCGGGCAAGTCCACCAAAGTCCATGCTTTGTTCTGATACATGGATCCTATCTCGGATTTCATGGCTTCTAACCATTTGTCGGAATTTGGGCCCACCATTGCTTCTCCATAGCTCGTAGGTTCATTGTTGTCTAGCAACATGACCTTCAAGACAGGATTACTGTACCACTCTGAAGTAGTACGTATCCTTGTCACCCTACGAGGTATGGTAGTGACTTGATCCGAAACTTCATGATCATTATCATAAGCTTCTACTTCAATTGGTGTAGGTGCCACATGAACAATTTCCTGTGCCCTGATACACACTGGTTGAAGTGATGGTTCAATAACCATATCAAGTCTCCACCATCCTCCCACTCAACTCTTTCGAGAGAAACCTTTCCTCGAGAAAGGACTCGATTCTAGAAACAATTCATATTGCTTTCGGATCTTAATTAGGAGGTATACCCAACTGTTTTGGGTTTCCTATGAAGATGCATTTTATCCGCTTTGGGTTCGAGCTTATCAACCTGAAACTTTTTCATATAAGCGTCGCAGCCCCAAACTTTTAAGAAACGACAACTTAGGTTTCTCTAAACCATAATTCATACGGTGTCATCTCATCGGAATTACGTGGTGCCCTATTTAAAGTGAATGTGGTTGTCTCTAATGCCTAACCCATGAACGATAGTGGTAATTCGATAAGAGACATCATGGTACGCACCATATCCAATAGGGTGCAACTATGATGTTCGGACACACCATCACATTATGGTGTTCCAGGTGGTATTAATTGCGAAACAATTTCCACAATGTCTTAATTGTGTGCCAAAACTCGTAACTCAGATATTCATCTCCATGATCATATCATAGACATTTTATCCTCTTGTCACAATGATCTGCTACTTCACTCAGAAATTACTTGAACCATTCAATAATTCAGACTTGTGTTTCATCAAGTAAATATACTCAACATTTACTCGAATCATCTGTGAAGTAAGAACATAATGATATTCACTGCATGCCTCAGCACTCATTCGACTGCACACATCAAAATGTGTTACTTCCAACAAGTTGCTATCTTGTTCCATCTTACTGAAAATGAGGCTTTTCAGTCATCTTGCCCATGTGGTATGATTTGCATATCTCAAGTGATTCAAAATCAAGTGAGTCCAAATGATCCATTTGCATGGAGTTTCTTCATGCATATACACCAATAGACATGGTTCGCATGTCTCAAACTTTTCAAAAACGAGTGAGTCCAAAGATCCATCAACATGGAGCTTCTTCATGCGTTTTATACCATTATGACTTACATGGCAGTGCCACAAGTAAGTGGTACTGTCATTACTATCTTATATCTTTTGGCATGAAAATGTGTATCACTACGACCGAGATTCAATAAACCATTCCTTTAGGTACAAGACCATTGAAGGTATTATTCAAAAATAGAGTAACCATTATTCTCCTTAAATGAATAACCGTATGGCGATAGACATAATCCAATCATGTCTATGCTCAACGCAAACACCAATCTCGGTGGTAGAGGGAGCGTGCGATGCTTGATCATATCAACCTTGGAAACACTTCCAACATATATCGTCAGCTCACCTTTAGCTAGTCTCCGTTTATTCCGTAGCTTTTATTTCAAGTTACTAACACTTAGCAACCGAACCGGTATCCAATACCCTGGTGCTACTAGGAGTACTAGTAAAGTACACATTAACATAATGTATATCCAATATACTTCTATCGACCTTGCCAGCCTTCTCATCTACCAAGTATCTAGGGTAATGCTGCTCCAGTGGTTGTTCCCCTTATTACAGAAGCACTTAGTCTCGGGTTTGGGTTCAACCTTGGGTTTCTTCACTAGAGTAGCAGCTGAATTGCCGTTTCATGAAGTATCCCTTTGTTCCCTTGCCCTTCTTGAAACTAGTGGTTTCACCAACCATCAACAATTGATGCTCCTTCTTGATTTCTACTTTCGCGGTGTCAAACATCATGAATATTTCAAGGATCGTCATATCTATCCCTGATATGTTATAGTTAATCACGAAGCTCTAGCAGCTTGGTGGCAATGACTTTGGGGAAACATCACTATCTCATCTGGAGGATCAACTCCCACTCGATTCAAGTGATTGTTGTGCTCAGACAATCTGAGCACAAGCTCAACGATTGAGCTTTTCTCCCTTAGTTTGCAGGCTAAGAAAATCGTCGGAGGTCTTATACCTCTTGATGTGGGCACGAGCCTGAAATCCCAATTTCAGCCCTTGAAACATCTCATATGTTCCGCGACGTTTCGAAAACGTCTTTGGTGCCTCTACTTAAACCATTTAATTGAACTATCACGTAGTTATCAAAACGTGTATGTCCGATGTTCGCAACATCGACAAACGACGTTGGGGTTCAGCACACTGAGCGGTGCATTAAGGACATAAGCTTTCTACTGATCGCATAATCGCTACTATCAACTTTCAACTATATTTTCTCTAGGAACATATCTAAACAGTGGAACTAAAGCGCGAGCTTACGACATAATTTGCAAAAGGTCTTTTGACTATGTTCAGGATAATTAAGTTCATCTTATGAACTCCCACTTAGATAGACATCCCTCTGGTCATCTAAGTGATCACATGATCCGAGTCAACTAGGCCGTGTCCGATCATCATGTGAGACGGACTAGTCATCATCGGTGAACATCTTCATGTTGATCGTATCTACCATACGACTCATGCTCGACCTTTCGGTCTCCGTGTTCCGAGGCCATGTCTGCACATGCTAGGCTCGTCAAGTTAACCCTAAGTGTTTTCGCTGTGTAAAACTGTCTTACACCCGTTGTATGTGAACGTAAGAATCCATCACACCCGATCATCACGTGGTGCTTAGAAGCGACGAACTGTAGCAACGGTGCACAGTTAGGGGAGAACACTTCTTGAAATTTTGTAAGGGATCATCTTATTTACTACCGTCGTCCTAAGAAAACAAGATGCATAAACATGATAAATATCACATGCAATCAAATAGTGACATGATATGGCCAATATCATTTTGCTCCTTTTGATCTTCATCTTCGGGGCTCCATGATCATCATCGTCACCGGCACGACACCATGATCTCCATCATCATGATCTCCATCATCGTGTCTTCATGAAGTTGTCACGCCAACGACTACTTCTACTTCTATGACTAACGCGTTTAGCAATAAAGTAAAGTAGTTTACATGGCGTTCTTCAATGACACGCGGGTCATACAATAAATAAAGACAACTCCTATGGCTCCTGCCGGTTGTCATACTCATCGACATGCAAGTCGTGAATCCTATTACAAGAACATGATCAATCTCATACATCACATATCATTCATCACATTCTTCTTGGCCATATCACATCACATAGCATACCCTGCAAAAACAAGTTAGACGTCCTCTAATTGTTGTTGCATGTTTTACGTGGCTGCTATGGGTTTCTAGCAAGAACATTTCTTACCTACGCAAGACCACAACGTGATATGCCAATTGCTATTTACCCTTCATAAGGACCCTTTTCATCGAATCCGTTCCGACTAAAGTGGGAGAGACTGGCACCCGCTAGCCACCTTATGCACCAAGTGCATGTCAATCGGTGGAACCTGTCTCACGTAAGAGTACGTGTAAGGTCGGTCCGGGCCGCTTCATCCCACAATACCGTCGAAACAAGATTGGACTAGTAACGGTAAGCATATTGAACAACATCAACGCCCACAACTACTTTGTGTTCTACTCGAGCAAAGAATCTACGCAATAGACCTAGCTCATGATGCCACTGTTGGGGAACGTAGCAGAAATTCAAAATTTTCCTACGTGTCACCAAGATCTATCTATGGAGAGACCAGCAACGAGTAGAAAGAGAGTGCATCTACATACCCTTGTAGATTGCTAAGTGGAAGCGTTCAAGTGAACGGGGTTGATGGAGTCGTACTCATCGTGATTCAAATCACCGATGATCAGAGTGCCGAACGGACGGCACCTCCGCGTTCAACACACGTACAACCCGGTGACGTCTCCCACGCCTTGATCCAGCAAGGAGAGAGGGAGAGGTTGAGGAAGACTCCATCCAACAGCAGCACAACGGCGTGGTGGTGGTGGAGGAGCGTGGCAATCCAGCAGGGCTTCGCCAAGCACCATGGGAGAGGAGGAGTAGGGAGAGAGGTAGGGCTGTGCCAGAACTTCGTGTATAGCTCCCATGCACCTCCCCACTATATATAGGGGTGGAGGGGCTGGTTTCTTGCCCTCCAAGTCCATTGGGGCGTTGGCCAAGGTGGGAGGAAAGAAATCTCATTATTTCCTTCCCCACCGATTGTTATCCCCCCTTTTTAGGGATCTTGATCTTATCCCTTCGGGATATGATCTTATTCCTTCTAAGGGGGGGTCTTGGTGCGCCTTGACCAGGGGTGGGGGGCCTTGCCCCCACTACCCACGTCCATGTGGGTCCCCCCATGCAGGTGGGCCCCACTCCGGAACCTTCTAGAACCTTCCCGGTACAATACCAAAAAATCCCGAACATTTTCCGGTGGCCAAAATAGGACTTCCCATATATAAATCTTTACCTCCGGACCATTCCGGAACTCCTCGTGACATCCGGGATCTCATCCGGGACTCCGAACAACATTTGGTAACCACATACAAACTTCCTTTATAACCCTAGCGTCATCGAACCTTAAGTGTGTAGACCCTACGGGTTCGGGAGACATGTAGACATGACCGAGACGTTCTCCGGTCAATAACCAACAGCGGGATCTAGATACCCATGATGGCTCACACATGTTCCACGATGATCTCATCGGATGAACCATGATGTCAAGGACTTAATCAATCCCGTATTCAATTCCCTTTGTCTATCGGTATGTTACTTGCCCGAGATTCGATCGTCGGTATCCAATACCTTGTTCAATCTCGTTACCGGCAAGTCACTTTACTCGTTCCGTAACACATCATCCCGTGATCAACTCCTTGGTCACATTGCGCATATGATGATGTCCTACCGAGTGGGCCTAGAGATACCTCTCCGTTTACACGGAGTGACAAATCCCAGTCTCGATCCGCATAAAACAATAGATACTTTCGGAGATACCTGTAGTGCACCTTTATAGTCACCCAGTTACGTTGTGACGTTTGATACACCCAAAGCACTCCTACGGTATCCAGGAGTTACACGATCTCATGGTCAAAGGAAGAGATACTTGACATTGGCAAAGCTCTAGCAAACGAACTACACGATCTTTGTGCTAGTCTTAGGATTGGGTCTTGTCCATCACATCATTCTCCTAATGATGTGATCCCGTTATCAACGACATCCAATGTCCATAGCCAGGAAACCGTGACCATCTATTGATCAACGAGCTAGTCAACTAGAGGCTTACTAGGGACATATTGTGGTCTATGTATTCACACGTGTATTACAATTTCCGGATAATACAGTTATAGCATGAATAAAAGACAATTATCATGAACAAGGAAATATAATAATAATACTTTTATTATTGCCTCTAGGGCATATTTCCAACACCTTGTTCATTCCGATACAATCCTACTCTCTCGCTCCCGCTCTCAGTTATTGCATTAGGACAACAACGGTTCATCTGCTACTTTGTGCTGCGGTAGTTGAACCCATTCCTCTGCATGACCTGTCATTGCCACAGTAAATAGTTGAAACCCACTAGCATGTGTAGGAGTTGATTGAAGCCACTGATGTGTTCCTACCATGCTATGCCTGCTATTGCTTAGAGTTGTGTCAGGTCTGATTCATTGGGAATGAATTGGAGTGTTACGATATGTTCTGATGCTGAGAATGAAGTGTGTGTGAACACGATTTGGTAAAGGTAGCGGTGAGAGGCCATGTAGGAGTACATGGTGGGTTGTCTCACTGGAACCGTCCTTAAGCACTGAGTTCTATGTATGTTGTCCAATGACTCGATACTACCACACATTGGGTTCCGGTAACTCGACCCCTCTCGACTTATTAACCAACTTGGTCTCTGTCCAGGAGTCGCAACTAGTTTCTGGTGTTTGTAGGTAGTGTTAGTAGTCTACCAAGTGGCACCCGGCCAGGTGGGCTTGGGACAGACTAGGCACCAGTGGCACGGTGTACCAAGCGTAGATCCATCCGGTGAGGTGGGCTTGGGAACCCTGCACACATCGTTTGGGGCCGTGAGTGAAACCCCGGCCGGATCTCCTTGCGGATGGAACCCGAATAGGCGATAAACCTGGATTAGAGTCTTGTGTGGTTAGTCAGGTCGTGGCCGACACCCTCGCCAGGCTTCCGCTTGAAGGTTGCCGAGATACATGACGTGTACATGGCGGTAAGTGGCGAGAGCGTGTGTGAAGAAGTACACCCCTGCAGGGTTAACATGATCTATTCGAATAGCCGGGTCCGCGGTTATGGACTTCTTGGATGCTTACAGGGTACATAGACAACTTGAAGTGGATACCCTAAAATGCTCAAGACAAGTGTGAGTGCTATGGATGGCCTTCTCGTAGGGAGACGGGGATGAATCCATAGTAGTGTATTGTGTGGTGATTAGTGGACTCGTGTACGTTGTTTCACCTCCAGAGTTTCTGGTAGTCGTAGAATAGGATAGCCACAGAGTCAAAGCTGGCTTGCTGCAACTAAACCCCACATTACCCTCTTGATACAAATGCATGTACGATAGGATCTGATGTAAGTCTTGCTGAGTACCTTTGTACTCATGTTGCTTTATTTATGTTTTTGCAGCTGAGACTTCGGTCTTACTAGTGTTCTCGTGGACTTCCCCCTTTAGGACTCTCCCTTTTTTTCCTTCTCTTGGTGCATGGGCCTCTTGGGGCTGGTGCCCTTGGCCCATGTAGGCCAAGGCGCACCCCCTACAGCCCATGTGGCCCCCCGGGGCAGGTGGCCCCACCCGGTGGGCCCCCGGGACCCTTCCGGTGGTCCCGGTACAATACCGATGACCCCGAAACTTGTCCCGATGGCCGAAACAGGACTTCCTATATATAAATCTTTACCTCCGGACCATTCCGGAACTCCTCGTGACGTCCGGGATCTCATCCGGGACTCCGAACAACATTCGGTAACCACATACAAGCTTCCTTTATAACCCTAGCGTCATCGAACCTTAAGTGTGTAGACCCTACGGGTTCGGGAGACATGCAGACATGACCGAGATGTTCTCCGGTCAATAACCAACAGCGGGATCTGGATACCCATGATGGCTCCCACATGTTCCACGATGATCTCATCGGATGAAACACGATGTCAAGGACTTAATCAATCCCGTATTCAATTCCCTTTGTCTAGCGGTATTTTACTTGCCCGAGATTCGATCGTCGGTATACCGATACCTTGTTCAATCTCGTTACCGGCAAGTCACTTTACTCGTTCCGTAACACATCATCCCGTGATCAACTCCTTGGTCACATTGCGCATATGATGATGTCCTACCGAGTGGGCCCAGAGATACCTCTCCGTTTACACGGAGTGACAAATCCCAGTCTCTATCCGCATAAAACAATAGATACTTTCGGAGATACCTGTAGTGCACCTTTATAGTCACCCAGTTACGTTGTGACGTTTGATACACCCAAAGCACTCCTACGGTATCCAGGAGTTACACGCTCTCATGGTCGAAGGAAGAGATACTTGACATTGGCAAAGCTCTAGCAAATGAACTACACGATCTTTTGTGCTAGTCTTAGGATTGGGTCTTGTCCATCACATCATTCTCCTAATGATGTGATCCCGTTATCAACGACATCCAATGTCCATAGCCAGGAAACCATGACTATCTGTTGATCACAACGAGCTAGTCAACTAGAGGCTCACTAGGGACATATTGTGGTCTATGTATTCACACGTGTATTACGATTTCCGGATAATACAGTTATAGCATGAACAAAAGACAATTATCATGAACAAGGAAATATAATAATAATACTTTTATTATTGCCTCTAGGGCATATTTCCAACAATAAGCTTGCAACCAAATGACTAAGGAGTTAGTAAACGAGGTGATGTATTACGGAACGAGTAAAGAGACTTGCCGGTAACGAGATTGAACTAGGTATGAAGATACCGGCGATCGAATCTTGGACAAGTAACATACCAATGGACAAAGGGAACTACGTATATTATCATAAAGGTTCAACCGATAAAGATCTTCATGGAATGTGTAGGAATCAATATGGGCATCCAGGTCCCGCTATTGGTTATTGACCGGAGAGGTGTCTCGGTCATGACTACATGATTCCCGAACCCGCAGGGTCGCACACTTAACGTTTGTTGACGCTAGAGTATTATTGGGATAATTGATGATTGGTAATAAAATGTTTTTTGAAGTCTTGGATGAGATCCCGAACGTCACGAGGAGTCTCTGAATGGTCGAGAGGTAAAGAGTAATATATAGGAAGTCATATTTTGGGTTCCGAAAAAAGGTGCAATTTTTTCGGTATTGTACCGGGAAGCTTCTAGAAGGTTTGAGAGGATTCCACAGGGGTCCGGAAGTCCACAAGTGGGTTCACCATGACCCAAGGGCTAGAATGGTCTGCTGGAAGGTGCCCTAGCCTTATTGGGCTAGGCGCACCAAGTCCTCAAAAGCCCATGTGGCTAGGGAAAGGAAAAAGGAAAGAGTCCTAGTAGGAATAGGATCGGACTTGGATTCCAAGTCCTCCTCCCCCTTGGTTGCGCCTTGGATTTTGGAGGGGCTGTTGCCATGCCCCTCCACCTATATATATAATGGAGGGGTGCCCCAAGAGGACACACAAATCCCTTGGCGCCCCTCTCTCTATCGTTACTCTGTAGTTCCACCGCCTCGTCCCGGTAACGCTTAGCGAAGCGCTGTCGGTACTCCACCACAACCATCACCACCACGCTGTCATGTTGGTTGTCATCCCGTCTACTTATCCTCTCCTGCTTGCTGGATCAAGAAGGAGATGTCATCGAGCTGCATGTGTGCTAAACTCGGAGGTGTCGTCAGTTTGGTACTAGATCGGTTGGATCATGATCGGAGCTAGAAGAAGTTCGACTACATCAACCGCGTCATCAAACGCTTCCGCTTTATGTCTACGAGGGTACGTAGACACACTCTCCCCCCTCTCGTTGTTATGCATCTCCTAGATAGATCTTGCGTGAGCGTAGGATTTTTTTTTTTTGAAATTGCATGCTACGTTTCCCAACAGTGGCATTGTAACATCCCAATTTTCAATTTGGAAGTTATACATAGATCAACATATGCATGTCATATTTGTTTTTGCATTTTGGTTGAGATCCTAGAAATCTTAAGCAACTCAAGGACCCACGGAGAGAGTTGAACGTTTCACAAAATTCATATTTGAATTTATTTTCAAATTTGAAGAAAAGGATCAATTTGGTTTTATTATTTTTCTCTCCAATTATTTCCAATAAAAGAAAATGAAAAAAGATAATATGACTTCTTCAAATTCAGAGAAATATTGTAGAAAGAATTTTAAAATCAAATTATGGTTTTTCTGGTATTTTATTACTATTTTATTTGAATTAGAAAAATATGCATTTTTTAAAAATTGCATTTTTAGGCTAGAAAAATGTTCACTTTGTTCTAAATATTTCATTTAGACGGTAAAAATTGTTTTTGGCATTTTTAGATTTTCTTTATATTTTACTAAGATTTTTCTGTTCGGGCGAAAATATTTTTAAAAAAATGTTTCGCGGACCACACTGGGCCAGCGGACCGGCCGGCCCACAGCGCCGCCGCCCTCACGCGCGTGCCCGAGCCGGACTCCGCCGGAGTCCGAGCCGCCGCCGGCCGCCTTGGCCCCTCCGCCAAGTTGGGCCTCTCCCCCCTTTAAATGCCCCCACCCCCTGAATCCTCCTCCCGCCCCGCCGCCGCAGCCCCTCCACCACAGTGCCGTCGTCGCCGCTGCTCGTCGTGCCGCCGCGCTGCTTTGCCGCCGCCACCACTCGCCGCCTCCCACCGACGCCCGCGCCGTGCTGCTGTCGCCCCGCAGTCGCCAGAGCGGCCGCCCCGCCTCGCCGGACTCGCCGGAGTCGCCGCTGTTTTTTCCGATTTAGGTATAAAACCGCCCGGGTTTTTTTATAAACCCTAGATCTGTTTTCTTTTCATTAGTTTGGTTTGGTTTTCGTAGGTTTATTTATTTAGCGGACGTTTGTCCGTTCGTTCGTTTTAACGAACATTGTTCACTGGTTACGCTCAGACAGCGAACGTTTGTTCGTTAGTCTATTTGTTTTACTTTATTTTTCGCCAGGGTTTTATCTGCGATTATTTTTATCGCAATTCTGCCCCTAATCTTTAAACTAGTATAATTTTTTACTCGTTTATCCAAATTAGATGAAACCAGCGCCTAAATCTTCGTCTCGGAGCCCTCTTTCTAGTTAATGAACTTGAACATGATTTTGATACTGTAAAATTTGACTTTAGTCCAGATTAGTTAAACGATCTTGTTTTGTTCGTATTTTGAGTTTCGTTGCTCCGTTTGAGTTGAATCTTTTTGCGAATCATAGCTAATCACATGTACCTTCTGTTAAGATCTAATTCACATGTTAATAATGTTGTTAGGTTTTGACTCTTGTTAGTTTAAGTCGTTACTTGTTTCGTGTTTGATTTGGATCTTTTCTCGAGTGTTCTCGTGTTTCGTTGAGTGATTGCTTATGTATCTATTGTTTGTCTCTGCTAGATTACCCGGAGTGTGAAGCTTGTTACTACGAATCTCTAGAGTTTGCAGATCATCAGCAAGGCAAGTTACACTTTGATCATACTCTTTCATACCCAGTTTTACTATGCATTAGTTCTGCTCCACAAATATTTGCATTGGTAGGATTGGGAACATGTGGTTTTTGTTGTAGTATTTGAGGTAGGAACCTAATACCTTTTGATCACCCCGGGAATATATATTATGCTTATTATTGCTTAGCCATGCTCATAGATGGGGATTGGATCATGATTCACACATGGAAGTTTGAGAGTTATTTTAATTGGATAACATTAAGGTGGCAACTTTAATACAAATCTGGGTGGATTGGTTAAGGCACCTGGAGTACCAAGTGTTGTCTGTTTTGGAAATCCCGGAGTACTCATGTGATTTTCCTATGGAATGCCACCCAGGCTCAAAGGGATCATAAGATTATTCATGCTAGAAACTTCTGTGTGCAGCCACAAGCCATTATGGGCTCTGGCTTAGTTGAGTAAGTTGCGTGAGCTCTTGAAGAGGTAGACTAGCAGATGTAGAGGGTTGTAGGTGGTACTGTCTACCCGGAGTAGAGAGTTAATGCTTCAGAAAGGCTATGTCTCGATCATCCGATCATGGATGCGGTCAAGTCTTGTGGGGAGAAGTGCGCAAAGCTCTGTAGAGTGTATAAACTAATGATGGTTAGCCGTGTCCCCGGTCATGGACATCTTGAGTATCTAGTACTTGAATCTATTGATGTGATGTCATCACGTTACTTTAATTAATTATGATGATGTGTTAATGATGATACTTTTAATTAGGATTTGAGTTGGAGGAACCTTCTCAAATAATGGGCAACCTGGGAGTAGTTAAATAAATGTATTCCTTTGTTGTAGGGAAAAATTAGCTTTATGCAAAATCATGGAACTTACAGCCTCCACCAGCCAAATATTGCATGTAGATATAGTTTTGCATTATCATTGCTTTACAGTGTAACTATGCCAGCATATTCCATGTGCTGACCCATTTTGGGCTGCAACGTCTTATGTTGCAGACTACTCAGACGATGAATAAGGTGTGATAGGTCGTTGTTTTGCACTCAGCTATGCCGCTGAAGTTGATGGACTCATTTACCTTCCAAGCCTTCCACTGTTATCTAGTTTAGATGGCCTTCAGTCATGATTTATTTATGTAATAATACTCTTTATGAGGACTCGATTTAATAAGTGTGTGATTGAAACTGTTATAATTCCTCGACTACTGAGTGTGTTAGCATTACAGATCCAGGGATGACACTGATGCACAGAGACTTGACCATTTGAGGTCTGGTCGCTACAAGATGGTATCAGAGCACACATAGACTATAGGACGCGACCACTGGAATGAGCTGAGGGAGTCCTGGATTAAGGGGTCCTCGGATAGTCGGACTATGTACTTTCGCCGGACTGTTGGACTATGAAGATACAAGATTGAAGACTTCGTCCCGTGTCCGGATGGGACTCTCCTTTGCGTGGAAGGAAATCTTGGCAATTCTGATATGTAGATCTCTTTCTCTATAACCGACTCTGTGTAACTCTAGCCCCCTCCAGTGTCTATATAAACTGGAGGGTTTAGTCCGTAGGACAACAACAATGATAATCATAGGCTAGCTTCTAGGGTTTAGCCTCTACGGTCTCGTGGTAGATCAACTCTTGTAATAATCATATCATCAAGATCAATCAACCAGGAAGTAGGGTATTACCTCCATCGAGAAGGCCTAAACCTGGGTAAACATCGTGTCCCTAGCCTCCTGTTACCATTAGCCTTAGACGCACAGTTCGGGACCCCCTACCCGAGATCCGCCGGTTTTGACACGGACATGAGCCATAGGATTTCTCTTCTTCACTCATTTCTAATCTTCCTCTCTTTCACTCTATAGATGGCAGACCCCAGCACTACAAAAAAGACACATCCTTGACATTTTGGGTCAAACGAAAAAAAAATTGTCATACATATGACACTTCTATGATGATAATTATGACAAAACCCGGTATCATCATACATGTGGTGGGCTCCTACTTCTATGACAAAAGATCATGATAGAAAATGGGCTTTTCGTCCTGGGCGGGCCGGAGATGCAGCTACATGACATTCTTTGGGCCGTCCATGATGGAAAAAACCGTGGTAGAAGCGAGGGCGAGGAAAATTTCGAGGAGTTCCCGGTTACGATGGGTGGTCGGGGGCCGAGCGATGCGCGTTTCTTCATGCACGTACGCGTGTGTGTGCGATGCGTTGGCTCTAACTGAACCCGAGCGAGGCGTTGGGCACTAACTGAACCCGAGCGATTTCACTGCAGGCTACGCGTTACTAAACCCGAGCGATCGATCGATGGCTGTTAACTGAACCCGATCGAGCGATTCCTTTGTTCCTGCTGCTAACTGAAGCCGGTCGATGTTGCCTCTCTGGATGAACAGTGAGCATT
>NC_057807.1:48907463-48925866 GCF_018294505.1 Triticum aestivum | reverse complement strand
CGACCCCGTGGAGGGCTGGATGAATAGTAGACGGTGGAGGGGTGGATGAACAGGAGCACGTGGAGGGGTGGTTGAACAGTAGCCGGTGGAGTAGCGTGTGGTGGAGGCTGGATGAACAGGAGCCCATGGAGGCTGGAGGAGGTCGACGGTGGATGAACAGTAGCCCGTGGAGGCTGGAGGAGGTCGACGGTGGAGATGAACAGTATCCCGTGGAGGCTGGAGGAGGTCGACGGTGGAGATGAACAGTATCCCGTGCAGTCCCATTTTGCGGTATGCCACACCCTCCCAATGAACAGGACCCCTGTTACGACCGTAGCGCTCCAACACAAGTCCGTTTCATCCGTTTTGCGGTACGCCACACCCCTCCCGATCAAGAGGACCCTCGTTTCTACCGTAGCAGCTCCATTTCCTCCATTTTGCAGTAAGCCAGACCCCTCCCAATGAACAGGATCCCGTTTCAAATGTGGCCGGTCAAACACAAGGCCGTTTCCTCCATTCTGCGGTACGCCAGGCCTCGTTTCCATCGCCTGTTCCGTCCAAGCCCTCCCAATGAACACGACGATGCATTCCGTTCCGACCTAGCCGGTTGGCTCCCCATGAACACGACGACGATGTTGTTTTTCCGTTCCGACCCAGCCATGTACACGAGCCCTGGCCGTACGTATGCGCGAGTAGGAGTTCGAGACCCTGCCCGTATGTACACATACGTGGCCGTATTTTCTCTCTTGCACACTGGCCGTTGTACGTACATGTACATGCTACGTACGTGCCTCTACTACGACATGTGCGCGCCTCTACATCGACCAGTATATATGTACATACACGTTCACGACCAGAATGACAACGCTACGTACACTTCGACCAAGTGGGTCCCGACTGTCAGGCACTTCTTTGCGTGCGATGATGTAGCTGGTGGGTCCCAGCAGTCAGAGGGTGAATTGTTTTTTTACCCGGACGCACTTCCTTGCGTGCAAAGATGTAGCTGGTGGGTCCCAGCAGTCAGGGAGAAACATTTTTTTCACGAAATATGGTGGCCCGTCCGGTGGGTCCCCGCTGTCAGGTGGAGGAATATTTATTTTGCGCGTAATAAGGAGGCACTTTCTTGCTGCAGCCGTGGACCCAGCTGTCAGCCTCTCCACATATAGTCCACGTCCGATGGAAGCCGTTCCTTGACCATGCCGCGCTGAGAGCACCACGGGGGTGGACGACGGCGAGGCCTAGGAAGGGGGACAACGCGGAGCCAGGGAAGACACAGCAGTGGATGCCCACGCGAAGAGGAGTACGAGGGTTCACTGGTTCGGCTGCGGTGTGAGGCTGCCGTCACCACAGAATAACAGGGGGTGTGTGTGAGTAGAGGGATGGACTGTCTAGTGGTGGGAGTAGTAGGGGACGGTGAGGCCTCCGCGGCATCACAGCTGGCCACGGGAGGCAGGAGCATGTGGCACGACCGGCGCTGCTTTGGGCGGCTAGAGCACAAAGACCAGAGGTTAAAGAAGCACTACGGCCGTTGGATGGACATCGTACGGTCACTGGAGCTAGAATCGTTCATATTGACTAAGTTGACAAAGCCCTCCATCCCCGTCAACTTAGTAGGCCCACAAGTCAGCCTCCCACCAAGGTGGGTCCTAGCTAGCCGGGGGAGGATTCATTTTTTTTGTGTAATAAGCAGGCACTTCCGGTGGGTCTGAGCTGACAGCAGGGGGAACATATTTTTCGCAAAATACGGTGGCCCGTCCGGTGGGTCCCAGCAGTCATGGGGAAACGTTTTTTCGCAAAATACTGGTGGCCCGTCCGGTGGGTCCCTGTTGTCAGGTGGAGGAATAATTATTTTGCGTGTAATAAGGAGGCACTTCCTTGCGGCTGTCGTGGACCCAGCTGTCAGCCTCTCCACGTACAGTACCCTTCTGATGGAAGTCGTTCCTTGACCATGTTGACCACGCCACACCGAGAGCACCAGGGCGGTGGACGAAGGAAGGGGACAACGCGGAGCCGGGGAAGACGCAGTAGTGGTTGCCCACGCGTAGAGGAGTAGGAGGGTTTACTGGTTCGGCTATGGTGTGAGGCTGTCGTCGCCGCAGGGCCTGGCTAGCGGTGGGAGTAGTAGGGGCTGTGAGGCCTCAATGGCAGCACAGCCGGCCATTGGAGGCAGGAGTAGGCGGTCTCGTCGGTGCTGGTTCGGGCGGCTGGTGCAAGAAGAGCAGCACTTGAAGAAGCAGTAGGAACGTTTGATTCAAATCCAACGGTTACTGCTGCTACAATCGTTTGTTGACTAAGTTGACAAGCCCTGCGTATGCGTCAACTTAGTAGGCCCATAGGTCAGCCTCCCAACCGGTGCACCACAGATGTCAGTGGGAGGAATCATTTTTTTCGCGTAATAAGGAGGCAGTTGATTGCGTGTGGCCAGGCCAGCGGAGGGAGTAGGGTGGGCCGGGGAAGCCTGCGTGGCATCACACCGGGCCACAAGAGGAGGGAGCAGGCAGTCCCGCCGGTGCTAGTTTAGGTGGCTGGAGCAGGAAGATCAGATATTGAAGAAGCACGTCGGTCGTTGGATGGACATCCAACAGTCACTGCAGCTAGAACCGTGTGTTGACTGACAAAGCCTTGCGTAAACAAGTCAGCCTCGAAATTTGTGTCATGTATAGCCCATTTGCTATTATTTTTATAATTTTTACTCATTTTCTAATTCATATGGAAATTATTGCAGCCTGTTTTCCATTTTTAGAATTGCTGCCATTTTCTGGTCAGTACGAGGGTTAAAAAATTAACTAAATATGTGTGAAATTTCGAAAATTCGCAAATTTTGGCGGGGGAACAAAATATTCTTAATCCAAAAATTAGTAGCCATACTAAAACAAATTTAAAAATAAATTAGTACTATATCATGTTAAATCCAATGAAATACTATAAAATATCAGTGAAGAACAAAAACAAAAAAAGAAACTAATATCCCATTTGCTATTTTTTTTTGGAATTTTCAACCCCTTTGATATTACTTTAACAGACACTGACCATACTCTTTGGCCAGGCAGGAATGCATCCCTCCTCGTCTTGAAAGATTTGCAGCCTAGTAAGTTGAAGAAAACAAATAGGCCTAGCTTGGGTATTCTTCAAAAAGAAATACTGGGGTACCTATTTTCCCAAAGAAAAACCTGCTGGGTTGGTCATGTTGTTAGACGGGCCACAGAGACCGCACAACCTAGTTTATAGCCTGCTCCTCCGAATTACTACTCAAAAAAAGTTGTGCAATTCTGTCTTTGATTGACTATACATTAAAAATGATGTGGGTCTCGGATATCAGCAGGGTGGATTAGAGTAAAAAATGAGGGGTGCATCTGAGTAGTAAAAGAGGCGCTTGCTTGTGTTCGGGAGTGGACCTGTTGGGTCCGTACTGCATACTCACAACTATAGTTCTCTCCCGATTCACTATGTTGACAGGGACCGTTTTGAAAAAAACTATGTTGATAGGGCCGGACGGCGGCACCGCGGCGAGCGCACCAAGGCAGAGGATAAAGTGATGTCACCAATGTGTTGGGCTGGGTTGGACATTCTTATTGAAAAATAAAAATGGACTGGAACTATTTACGACATTGACTATGATTTGCATGGGTCCGCTGGTTGCAGGAAGAAAATGCTGGGAGAAAGAAGATTGGTCGCTATCTTTGCCTAAGAATAATATCGACTGAATGTAACAACACTATCATAGGAAATAATATCCTCCTATTAAATCATGAATTTAAAGAACTGGTGCATGAGCATTTAGCTTTATTTATTTATTTACTTATTTATGTTTAGGGGACCATGAGCATGTACCTGGGCCGGATTCATGTGAGAGCCTCCTTTCCAGTTAATTATGGGCTCCTCTATTGGGCCTTCATCAGTGGGCTGCATGTTATCAACAAGTGGAAAATGTGTTCCGTATGAAAAATAGTATGCGTTACGTATGGTACGGTGCACTAAGGATTGAACTGTGTAAGGACTTCCAAAACATTGTGTTTTCATTCTAACAACACATTTATTCAACCAACAGACGAAATAGACTACTGATTGTACATTGAAAACAGCAGCAGCAACCAGGGGTGGGGGTGCAACGGAAGCAGTAAGCAGGCCAGAAGAGTGAAGACGCAGCTCTCTCTTCCAAACCAAACATCGGCCATTATTACAAAAGGGCTACCAAAAAAGAACAAGTGTATTCATCAAACTAAATAAATATCCTACTACAGCAAGTGTACGCATCTAACTCTAACTGGCTCAGTTAGATGTTACTATTTATTAAGCTGTGGAGATTGGTTGATGGCTTGAACCAGATGGGTGCCTAACGGGGGAAACTCCAGCCAGCAGGTCGAAGTCTGATACTTGCGACCCTCTCTCCTACTTTGGGCTGCAGAGCATGGTGGCACATATCAGGGTATGGTGCATGCAGAGACGCATGGTACACTGTGTACACACAGTTTTGCCTGATGAACAATATCGCGCTGCCATCATGATCCTTGCCATCGGTTATCTCCTTGTTAATCAGATAATTCAGTTCAACAAATAGAGAGCGTGTACCAAGGCTACTTACCAGCCTCTAGTCAAACATTCCTGAAGGCCCAGAGAAGCTGGGATCCTGCTCAAAGACCTAGCCGTGACTGTGATTGTATTCCGCGAAACAACACGTTCAGTATGTGCGAACGATCATCAATCGTTCGCCATCATTATTTTGAGCCAGGAACCACCTGCAACTGCCATGTCGCTTTTCTTTGAAAGGTTCTGGGATTAGGGAGGGTAGGGACACCAGGCGGCCTACAACATCATATCAAGTTGGAGTCAAATAAAAAAGGGCTCTTGATTTAGTCAATCTTAAGAATAGCATGTTATGAGCATGAATATTTTTTCAGTAAATATTGACAGTAATATAAGCAAGCCATCATGATATCATAGGAAAGTAACATACTGTTGTAACAGCCGATTGTAGCGATGACTGGAGTAGGCCAGCAATACGTCCAGCCATAGAAGGAGTCAACAGCGTAAATGAAGCCCTTGTGTTCAATGGCATCAGAGAACCATGGAGGATGTATGATCCTGCGATGGACGTGCAGATTTATCCACTTACCACAGTGACTTGTCAGATAGGCGAGACCGCGATTGAAGAACGCAATTAGCCTGAAGTCTTTATAATTCGTAGATCTTGTGGGCACTTGGCAGATTACAACCTTTAGCAAATCAAACTTGGTATCATGTTGGCTACTGTAAGATTCCGAGTATTCTGGGCTGCGGTGCCAAAGCAGTGCAGTGTTAATCAAAGGAAGGGGGATCAATCGTCAGGTGTAGACCTCCACCAGCATCCAGCTGCCGCGACCATCGATGAGCACCATCCAAGATGTGTTCATGCCGACCCAGTACATACCGTTAATGTAGTTGAGGGTGACGGGGATCCGATCACAGTCAAGGGGGTTGATGCTCGCCACCCTACAATCGTTATGCTACGTGACACGCCATTTCTGAAGATCAGGCGGCATCAACAAGCAAGGAGCTGGCTTAAAAAGCTCCGTCCTGATGGCTTTGAGTAAACGGTACAGCCCGGACGAGCACGCGGCGAGCGGCATGGTACTGAGATTGTCCACACGTGAAACAATGAGCTTGATTACCTCTATGGGGAGCGAATTCCAGCCACTCTTTCGGCGGACGTTGCTCGGTTCTGCCATTGTTAGTGTTTGGTTTTCGGACGAGTGGGAGGCGCCTTAGCGGGGATGGAAGATTGGACGAGATTATGTGCGTACAAAGATGGAGAAGCGAATATGTGCTGCAGGAAGTGGACAGGTGAGGATTACTACAGCACGCCGCTTGACTTATGAGACACATACCAGCAGCATAGGGTCATATCAATGCCAGACAACTTGATTGAGTGATCACAGTACTGGTACTCCCTACAGTACCTACTACAGTACTATGTCCTAACTTGCTTGAGTAGAGTAGTAGAGTAGCACTCTGCTCTACTACTAGCACCAGAGGAGTAGTATATTCTAATCTAAAATAGTTACAAACTTCAATGCCCGAGCGTGGAACGACTACGAACCATGCTCAAAGACCGTGTTACGTGGTGTTTGGAATTATATGCAGAAAAAATAGCAAGATGCCCGTGCATTGCATGGCACGCCATCATCACGAACTCGGTTTTTTCTCTACTCCTACTCCTATAAAAGACTCAGTTGGTGATGATGGAGGCGAGGAGGCGTGTTCAGCCGGGCGTGCAGCGGACGGTGCAGTACTATTCGATTTGTTATAAAAAACAAAGAAGAGTAGTAGAGATAGAGACTTAGGGAGGAGCACGAGGTTGTGGGAGATAAGGATGAACGAGGCAAGGCCTTATCTGTAAATGTGGAGAGAGGTGCGGGTATCTTTTGTAAAATTGTCATAGTTGGCTTTCTATCCGTTAGATATAGATCGGATAGTCTATATTACAAGATGGCAGGCATACCATCATCACCAACTAGGTTTTCTATAAGAGTAGATATAGATAGATAGAGACTAGGGAGTACTAGTAAGGACACCATCTGCCACTTCATGTGCTGCTCCTACGCTCCATTCGGCGGCCGCAACGTCCCCTACAGCCACTCCCTCCTGCGCTCCATTCGGTGGGCGCTGTTGAAATTTGGGGAGCGCACTCTCGCGACTGCTGACAGCCATCACTTCACCGATGACGACTTCTTCCCCGACCTCGGCAACCTCTTCCTCAATGACATGGGCGACAACCTCAGCGCCAACGGTGCTGCTCCCGTTGCACCTTATGTTTTTATGTCCTTCCTGTTCGAAATCGTGGTAGAATTCATGTTTATACTCTGTATCCTACTGCTATGCTAGTCCACATGATTAGTTTCATCTTTGTTATAGCCGTCATGATTTATTTTGTGCTTATTCGGATTAAATCTCGTAGTAACTTGCTCATATATTCAACTAGCGCAACATCCCCTACAGCCACTCCCGTTTCATGGACGGCCTGGTCGATGCCTCCGAGGAGCCCTTCGTCTACTGCTATGAGTGCTCAATGCTGTTTTGGGGCTCACCGACGGACATGGTGCATCACCTCACGGATGCGTGCAGCGGTCACTACTGGCCCTTGGCGGAGAACATCAAGTACGAGACGTGCTACCCATTCACCATGCCAGAGTCGCTCGAGGATCGCTGCTGCCTGCTAGTCTCGGAGGTGGATGGCAGCGTCTTGCTCTTGATCATGGGCACCGGCGAGGCCTGCGTAGCCTCTCCCCCCCCCCCGTCTCTGTAGTGTGCGTTAGGGGTGATGCCGCTGACGCTAACACTGACAGGAGGCCGGTGTACGGGTGCGTGGTCAGTGTTACTACCCCTCCGGGTCCAGTGGGCAGCGACACCGGCCTCATCGAATGGACTTGGACTCTGCGGAGCTGGGACTTTCCCGCCGATGTGGACTTGGAAAAACCATGGCATCCTAACCTGCCGACGCAGTGCATGGGGACTCCAAGGAGGTTCACCTGGACATATGCATTATCAAGTTAAATGTTGATCATTAGTATTCGCTCAATGTAATCCGCTATTTAAGCATGTGGAGACTTCCATGCATGATCTTGCTCTATTGGAGTATCGCGCATGAATAAAAGTGTATCCGTTTATGGTTTAGTCTAGAATCTTCCACGTATGAACTTTTACTACAATATTGGTGAAAGACTTACTATGAACCATTTCTTACATCTCCTCTGCCCCCCAAGTCATCCTGATTTAATCCCTCTGTCTAGGTGTATAAGGGCATGGTTAATATTACTTAATACTATAGCCAACTGTTGACTATAAGAAAGTGCCATGTCATCTGTAGCCAACATATATAATAATCGATACTCAAAAACTAATTCTTAAAGATCATTTCTTGCAAAGCACAATAAGTGTTATTTCTTCACAAGTTTTGGATGCAGGTTGAATAGTTGAATGCTTTTGTTTGCAAAAGATACCTTTTTATCTATTTCACCCAGATGTTTGTGAGCTCTAGAGATGAAATAATATCCGAAGAAACCTATCGATACCCGTTACACATGAGATGACCCCACATCCTTTGTCAAAATAAACAACTCCCCGATCAATGCATTTCACTCTTCGGTGCAAGCACGGGCACCTTACTACTATAGACTAGTACGACCAAAAATTGAACTAACATTATATATAGTACGATAAATGCTGATGCATGTCACCTAAAATTATATCATTCAAAACTATGTTCAAATACGAATCCAACGGTATAGTTTTAGTTAACATGCACTAACATTTTTCCAGTTAAATCTTTAGTCAAATTCAATGGGGGACTAATAAACCACTACCGGTGTGGTACAAGTGTAGAGGGCAGCGCTGCACAGGAGTCTCACCCCGCTTGTGGCACGGCATTAAAGACGTCATATCACAAAACCCAACCACTGCCAGTAATAAGTGGCCTGGTAAATAAACAGACAAGCAACCATCACATACCTCCATCTTTTTTGCATTTCATCTCTCTGCATTTACTTTCTCCGGTTCATCTCGCACACTCGATCCCTGGCTACTGCTCCTAGTATCCCTAGCTACTACTCCTAGGGCCAGTTCTTTTTGCGGCTTAAAAAATAAGTCGTCTCTTCCCCAGCTTTTCCCATAAGACTAGTCACAGTGGAGAGTAACATTAAGGCGCCTCACTCATTTATTTGGGCTTCTAAACTACTAGTACTACTAGTACTCCCTTCATTTTTATATACAAGGTCACAAACTCAAATTACAGGGACCAAGATAAAAATCAATGTGTGCTTTACAAGTCAAATTTTTTTCTCGTTTACCGGGTTAGTTAATAGGGTGCATGCACATTAGAAGAAATTGAGTGGCCGTGAGAGAGGAAGTTCTACATGCATGCTAGTAAGTAAGCCATGGGTTACTAGTACGAGGAAACATCATTAATATTTGTCTCGATTACTGTTGGTGGCCTTGTATAGATGCAAAATGTATTTTTTATAGTGGCCTTGTATACAAAAATGGAGGGAGTACCTCCATCCTGGTTTATTCGTCACGATTCTAATTTGTGGTAAATTTTGACCAAAGATTTAACTGATCAAATGTTAGTGCATGTGAGTAAGTCATCTTAGGTTGTGCACCATGACCAAGGAGGAGGGGAAAACAAGAGACCTTAATGTTTACTCCCTCTGTTCCTAAATATTTGTCTTTCTAGAGATTTCAACAAGTGACTACATACGAAGCAAAATGAGTGAATCTACACTCTAAAATGTGTCTATATACATCCGTATGTGGTAATCCATTTGAAATCCTAAAAGACAAATATTTAGGAACGAAGGGAGTATTTGCTAATTAATAGCATTGCCTGCAATGAACTAACCACTGCATGTCGTGTTTGGTACTCTCAAGTCATTAAAAGCATGCACACCCTTCATCTCTTTATTGGTTTATATGTCAAGAAACAAGAAACGAGGTAGAAGTTAATGCACCACGCCTAAGTATTTTGGGATTATTTGGTTTTCGTAAGATGACTTACACACCTAGACAGAGGGAGTACTACTAATCTAGAAGCCTAAACAAACTGGCCCCTGGTACTCCTACTAGTAGTACTAGTACTCAAGTTGGAATTCCCATTGCACATCACAACTTGTTAGGCAAAAAATTCAATACAGGGTGTAGGAAGCGGTTTGGAAATTTGCATGCCTTTCCGACCAGTGAGATACTCCGTACAAAGTACGACAGAGAAATAACCACAGAGAAGGAAGCTAAAAGTAAAAAATCAAACGAGCATTTTTCCATTTGTTTTGCATTGAATCATTTGACAAGCTTGACTAGTGTTGTTTTTCTACTTTTACAAAAACCACATCATAATGTTAAAACGTGCATTTTCCCGTACATAAGTAATAGTAGTACTCCCTCCGTCTAGGTGTATAAAGTCTTCACTCCTACTTGGTCATGGTGCACAACCAAACATGACTTATTCACCTGGATGAAGGGAGTAGCACAGTCTGCAAGCATATATAGAGAGAGACGTGCAGTGCGATAGTATATAGTACTAAAGTTTGTGTTGTATGCACCTACTTACAAAATGCGTACGGATACACAAGGTTTCCAAACTTTCCCTCTTACATACTTAATTGAGGACGCTAATAATTCCCGAACGTTCGGGATTTATCATTTGCGTCCCAAAACTAATGAGATCACCTTACGAAACTAAATTATACTCCCTACTAAAAGCCACGGCGCTCGCAAGAGCGCTTGAGGCGCGCCACGAGGGCCCTGGTGCGCGGCCGTTTCCCAGCGCGCTGACACAATGCCTCTTCCTCAGCCTCACAACTCGCGAGGTGCTCATTGGCGGCTTGCCGGAGGGCAAGCGCGATCTCACCTGTGTGGTGATCCAGCGCCAGCAGGTACTCCTCCTTGCTAGAAGCGTGCACCCGGTCCACATACTGCCAAGTGTAGATGAGGCGCTTGGGCCTGACTGCACTCAGGGCTTTGGCACGGGCGTCCTCCGCCACCCTCACGGCTCTTGCACGAGCCTTATGCCAAAAATCCAATTGCCTGACTCTCTCGAACGCGACATAGAGCTGCCAGGCAGCTTGCCCTGCGGCCCGCTTCTCTTCCTCGGCCTTCTTCTCCGCCTCTATTTTGCCGTGCTCTGCCAGCGACAAAGCCTCCCACATGGCGACATCCATTTCTTTCCAAAGCTCCTCAAGGCTGGGGGGGCTCGGTGAGCGGCGCGGTGTTCTCCTTGTAGCGGGGAGCCGATGCGCGTCCTGGCGAGATTGGGAACGCCGACGCGTCCACCTCGACTAGTGGTGGCGAGCAATGGAACAGCGGTGCGTGACCGTCCGGGCGATGCAGCGAGGGGCGCTTAGGGCTTGGGAGGGGCGATGCCATGGTGGTCGACGTGAGTGGGAGGGGGAGGAGATAGCAATGAACATGAGCATTCTTCCGAATGCCATGGGAGGTGCAGTATTTATAGCGAGCAATGGCACACCTACGTGAGATATGGACTGAGCTGCACTGACTTAACTGCATGTCCAGTTGCGTCACTAACATGTGGGCCAGACCATTGTTGGGCCCATATGTCAGTGACCCAATGCACCTGCAGTTAAGTAACTGAAGCAGCATCCCGGAAGATATGTTGCGTGATTAATGTAACAGCTACATGGGCATATTTGTTGGAGTAAATTACGGGGGAGGGAAGGGGTGGAAGTATTGCTGGTCACAACGGATTGGACGAGCGTGGGGGGAGGAGAGTCATGCATGCATATTTTTTCACACGGGGTGGAGTGGTGGGACCGCCGGAGGGAGAAGGAGAGTTTGGCAGGCATATTGTTTCCACACATGGAGAGGAAAAAATTTGGAGACGAACTGGCTTCCTACAGGTATGGGGAACGGTGCATAATAAGTCATCTTGCATGTCGGGCTAGGTATAGTCTCAAGTCATTAAAAACATAAACGCCCCACACATGTTCATATTTCAAGGTGCACTAAATTATTGCATGCGATGATTAAGGCTGGCCATAATGGTGGTATCTTAGCTGGTATCATGCACATGGGAATAGCAAACACGCTGATGTGGCAAAGAATTAAAGAAGAGAGGGGGGTTAGAGTAACTAGTGTTCATGCATGCATTGGCAAACACATTTTTTTGTGAAGAACGACAGCATTAGTTGACTACTTTTGCAGACTTCAAAAACTATTCCACCGCCTCTACTATCTTGCTAAGAATAGGTGAAATTTTTGAATCGAGCCCTTTAAAGTAGAAGGGAGGTAGTAGTACTCTAATAGCTAACCTTGTTGTGATGACAAGATAGGACATGGCACGCACCTGGATGGAGGAACTAGTCTGCATTGTGCATTTAAGTTTTGTCTGAAGTCAATGTACCTCTACTTCAACCAGACTTATAGAAAAATGTATCAACATTCACAATGTCAAATCAATATTTTTACACTCATTATAAAACGTAGTTCTTATACTCATTATAATCAGTATTGTACATATTGATATTATTAGTATAAATTTGGTCAAACACTTTGCAAACGGTTGACGGGAGTAAAAAGGACTAGAGGGGGTATCATGCATGCGGAGTAGGCAAAAAATTGCTCATTTATAGCCGGTCGAAGTCTCAAAGGGCGCGACCGCGTGAGGGAGGCGAAGGTCGTGGGAGGCACGACGGTTGACGGAATTAAGTGAAGTTACATCCATGCGCCGGCATGGCGTGCGAACAGGCAGAAGCTATACTGTCAAGCCTACGATATGGGTCTAGTAGACATGACATCTAGTGGGTCCCGCATAGTTCTCGAGAACTCTTTGGGGGCTTGCAGCCGTTTATCCACCGGGCAAGCCAGCAACCCCACGCCGTTCGCATGCCCTACTCGTCCCCGTCTTCTACCTTACAACAGTTCGCTCCCAGTCGTCTCGTCCTTTCACATTAGTCTGCTCACAGTTTTTTTTGCGGGGTACAACAGTTCAACTTCTCCTAACCCTCCTCCAAAATCCATGGCCTCCCAAATCTCCATGGTCGTGGTTGAGTACCAGGTTAGAGCCATCACCGGTGATGAGTTCATCATCATCTACACACGTGGATCCACGACAGTGAAAGCATGGCTTGCTCGCTTCCTACGCATGTTCAACAGTTCAACGGATGAGTGGGTCGCTGGGCTAGATGTTGAGTACACCACAGTCCTGGGACAAGAGAAGGATCTAAAGGATGAAGAGAGGAAGAAGCCCACCGTGATCCACGTTTGCGTACATAATGTTTGCTTGGTCTACCACATATACCATGCCGACATTGAGTGCCAGGATTTTAAGAACTCCCTCAAGCACAAAAGAGTGAAATTCGTTACTGTAGACTTTAACAACGACAGGGATGTCCTGTGTCGCATAGGTCTCGTTGTAGGCCAGCCCTTCGATCTCCAGAAGACAAGCCTGGTGTCCTCCTCTCAACCTTCAATGCTGACCCTGGCAGCAGCCGTGATTGATCCTTCGTACGCTAAACTGAAGAAACCTCATCACGATTTTCATCATGCATGGGAGTCGAAGACATTAGATGAACATCACATCCTGTATGCAGCAATGGATGCCTACCTTTGTTTAAATATCTACAAGGGTTGAATGAAGAAGCAGAGCTCAGTGTCCGGTTCAAGCAAAGAAGCGTCGGCGAAGAGGAAGAGGAAGAGGGACGAGGACGAAGTTGAGGATGTGGACTCGAACTCCGAGTAGGTGGTAGTGTCGTCGCTCATGCTGGTTCTACTTCAGTGTCAAGCGGACTAGTTGCTTAGTTTACTTTCAAGGGTGTGTTGTGTTGAGGCCCCAGCAAAACTATGTTTATGTTCTTTCTCATTATTTGAACTCTTTAGTTCATACAGTAGTACTACTTCTATGTCTTACTACTGTTCTTCTTGCAGTTGGTACTACTCCTCTTATCTTCGTGTTCCTACTATACTTAATACACTCATACTAGTAGTATAATTTGGGTCAGTCGATTTGTGAAAGAAGTTCGACGGAGCGAAGGAAGAAGACAGCAGAAGAGGTGGAAGAAGCCCTTCTAGCCATCCATGTTGCATCAAACGGCTCACAAGAGTCGACTGACCCAAATTGCTCCTTCAGATTGCAGGATCCACGTGGCATTCAAGGTCTCTAAGGTAGATTCGGTGTCCGCACCCGGTTTGCGGGCTCGACGCGCACGCGACCGGCTTCCGTCGTGACAGCCACCATGCGCGCCTCCTCCGCGCGGTCGGAGACGACAATGACACGGTAGTTCCTCCTCGCCGGCATGCTGGAGGACGCGCTCATCCTCCTCTTCGCACGCTGCATGCATAGACGCGGCTCCACCAGTTGCTCGCGTGCTTGGAAGCGCGGCGGCATCGCGAGGAGGGACTGCAGACGATGTGAGGGGGCGAGCCTTCGGCTTCATGGCACAGGGATGGCGGCGACACGGCGGTGATGGACGAGAAATTGTTGGCCGGAGCAGACGGGCGCCGGCATGCGCAACAGCGGCGGCAGCATATTGATGAGTGCGCGTGTGGGAGCTTACTTTAGTTTTATATAAGGTTGGTCAAACTTAAAAGAAAACCGTTCTAGTACACGTAAACATTAGACTTAGGCAGCACTTTTATTAGTTAGTACCACAGCCATGATACAGAATCCTGTGTAAGCGTGTGAACCGTGGCCGCACGGTCGATCGAATGGTGCGTCACTGTGTCGTGCTCGAAGGACATCCACTGAAACTTTTTGTGTGTGTGAAAACAATCCCTGAATATTACTCAACTTTTTTTTCCTGGAAAAGTTCTTGACACTGCAATATTTCCATATATTTGAATTTAACTCCAGCTCGTGTTTATTTGGATTTGGACATTTTAGGTGCGCCCTAGTTTTTTTTAATACTAATTTTGTGTGTGTGACTGAGAGAGAACGTGTGTATGTGTCCATATGTGTGTTGTGGCGGAAGGGTAATGTGGAGACGGTGTGCGTGTGATACAGACATAGAGAGGTGTGAATGTGCAAATGATCATGCATGAGTGAGACATAGACAGATGCTGATACATTGTGTATGCATGAGAGAATGGTCTTCTGGTTTACTTGTGTGTGTGTGAGAGAGAGAGAGAGAGACAGAGGAGCATTTGTAACAATACAACCATCTCTCTCAATTCGTCCGTCCCTCGCACGATCGCATGTAACACATGCATCAACGCACACATTTTGACACCCTCGTTATTTGAACTCTTTAGTACGTACAGTAGTACTAGTACTATGTCTTACTACTGTTCTTCTTGCAGTTGGTACTACTTCTCGTATCTTCGTGTTCCTACTGTACTTAATACCTTCGTACTAGTAGTATAATTTGGGTCAATCGATTTGTGAAAGAAGTTCGACGGAGCAAAGGAAGAAGACGGCAGAAGAGGTGGAAGAAGCCCTTCTAGCCATCCATGTTGCATCAAACGGCTCACAAGAGTCGACTGACCCAAATTGCTCATTCAGATTGCAGGATCCACGTGGCATTCAAGGTCTCGAAGGTAGATTCCACGTCCGCACCTGGTTTGCAGGCTCGACACGCGTGCAACCGGCTTCCACCTTGACATCCACCATGCACGCCTCCTCCGCCTAGGCGGAGATGACAATAACACGCTAGTTCCTCCTCGCCGACGTGCTGGAGCATGCGCTTGTCCTACTCTTCGTACGCTGCATGCATAGACGCGGCTCCACTAGCTGCTCGCGTGCTTGGCAGCGCGGCGGCATCGCGAGGAGGGACTGCAGACAACGTGAGCGGGCGATCCTTCGGCTTCATGGCACAGGGATGGTGGCGACACGGCGGTGATGGGCGAGAAATTGTTGGCCGGAGCAGGCAGGCGCCGGCATGCACAACGGCGGTGGCAGCATATTGATGAGTGCGCATATGGGAGCTTACTTTAGTTTTATATAGGGTTGGTCAAACTTAAAAGAAAAATGTACTAGTACACGTAAACATTAAACTTAGGCAGCACTTTTATTAGTTAGTACCACAGCCACGATACAGAATCATGTGCAAGCGCGTGAACCGCGGCCGCGTGGTCAATCGAACGGTGCGTCACTGTGTCGCGCTCGAAGGACATCCACCGAACCTTTTTGTGTTTGTGAAAACAATCCCCGAACTCAACTTTTTTTTCCTGGAAAAGTTCTTGATGCTACAATATTTCCATATATTTGAATTTAGCTCTAGTTCATGTTTATTTGGATTTGGACGTTTTAGGTGCGCCCTAGTTTTTTTAATACTGATTTTGTGTGTGTGACTGAGAGAGAACGTGTGTATGTGTCCATATGTGTGTTGTGGCAGAAGGGCAATGTGGAGACGGTGTGCATGTGATAGAGACATAGAGAGGTGTGAATGTGAAAATGATCATGCATGAGTGAGACATATACAGATGCCGATACATTGTGTATACATGAGAGAACGGTCTTCTAGTTACTTTTGTGTGTGTGAGAGAGAGAGAGAGGAGCATCTGTAACACAACAACCATCTCTCTCGATTCGTCCGTCCCTCGCATCTGTAACACATGCATCAACACGCAAATTTTCACACCCTCACCCGGCCCCTGCCCACCTCAAGGCCCGCACAATCTCTTCGTGAATACCCATTTCTCTCCTTAGGTTTGTTTTCTCTCAATATCTGACACACACACACACACAGCACAACACAACACACACACACCCTCCCCGAGCACACAATTCATCCCCATCCAAGGTTATATGGCAACCCCTCTCGCTTGTGCTTCTTTGCACCCCAGCATGCACAACACCTCAATCTTCAAAGAGGGCATCTAGGAGATCGAAGACGGCGACCACACCGCTCTAGCGAATGCGGGGCCATTTGGAAGCAGGATGATGTGACGACGGCTGACTGACTCCTCCCCCCAACCTCTCTGTCTCTCTTGCACAAAATTACCAATCCCTCTCTCCCCCGCACAAAATTATCAATCCCTCAACCCACGAGATCCTTCCCCTCTCGTCCATGTTTTTCCAGCTCTCTCATCAAACCTATTGTCTCTTCTCCTTCCACGTATACAGAATCCGGATGCACACGCATCTCACGTATATTACATGTCTCCATCTTTCTCACAGACCTCACTTCTTCCTCTCTCTTTCTCTCTCTCTCTCTCTCTTTCTCTCTCTCTCTCTCTATATATATATATATCTTGTTAGGTTTGTCTCCTACTCTCTCGTACACATACATACAATCTTTCCCGCCCTATCTGCTCCATCTTCGCAAGCTCTCTCTGCGCGTTTCATTCACACATTGGGATATGTTCAAAATGTTGCTTCTATAATGGCTGATGTAGAGTTATGGTTGGTTTTGTTGCATCCTACAAAGTAATAACTATGAAATGCATTTAGATTCACATTTGACTGGGATTATCTGAGTTTGAGCATGTTGTGAAGTACTATAGACCTTGTATACATCTTAGAATTCGACAATGATTGTAACTATTGAATTGTATAGACCATTACATTCGAAGTCAGTAGCCTAATATTTTTATTTCACAATTTCAACAAATGATTAGTTCACTACAAACTAAGAAAAAATGTGTACTCCCTCCGTTTTTATTAAGTCCGCGTATTAGCATTGGTCAAAGTCAAGTTTTGTAAACTCTTAGAATGCTTATAACAAAAAAATATTAACATATACAATAACAAATAAATACCATTAGATTCATTATTGAATGTACTTTCACATCATACATATTTGTTATGGTAAATGTTTATATTTTTCTATAAACTTGGTCAAACTTTAGGAAGTTTGACTTTGGTCAAACCTAATATGCAGAGTTTACTAGTACTACTCGCTAGTTTCTTAGCCGAATCACTCAACACGCCACACGGGGAGTTCAGTGTCACAAAATTTTGAGGTCGGCGGGAAAATCTCCTGCGACCCCGATTCGAGCAATGGGAAGTTACCCTCATAGCCTTCGGAGCAGGCCTACGGATGAAGCTTGGTAGGGGCTGTTTTCATAACTTTAGGTTCACCCTACCTAGCCAACCCCACCCCGGCACCCAGAGTAGTACACCTGAATACTCCCCATTTTCTATCCCCACCGCAAAATAGACTTCCCACGGCACCGCTGCCTTCGTGTTCCTCCCCTTTACATCGGCACACTCGTCCACCACAGCGCATCTGCCTCATCGATGACCTCGTATGCCGCACTGGAGCCAGTCCACCATCGTTGTCGTACACGGAGCCTCTTCCCCGGCATCGTCTTCCACGGTCTCGGATTTGCTTCCGTCGTGGACAATGAACTGACTCCCGTTGCCGACCATGACTCACAGAGGCCACCGCGACCATCGTTCTCCTCCTCGATTGGTAATGTGTGTATTGAATCACATAGCAGTACATGTGCAGTTCCAATTTTGTTCATACCTACCCTTCAAATTTACTGGGTGCTATTGTTCCCATAAAAGTAATTGGTTATAGCCTCCATTGTCCAACAGAATATCAGCTTGTAATTGTGCGTCGCTCCTGTATCGCGCTGTGCTTGGGTAGGTTTTCATTTGCCAGTAGTGTGGCAAATGATGGAAAGTTTTTTAGAACTAGCAAGATGCCCATGTGTTGCATGCATCAAGATGCATTTGTATGAGTAGTTTATCTTGTGGGAGAAAAGGATGAACGAGGGAAGGCCTTATTTGCAAATCTGGAGAGGGGTATGGGTATCTTTTTGCAAAATTCCCATTTGTTTCCTTCCTATCTGTCAGATATAAATCGGACGGCCTATATTGCAGGATGGCAGGCACACCATCATCACCAATTCTGTTTTTTATAAGAAAAAGAGTATAGAGAAAAAAGTAGACAGTAGATAAGTAGAGATAAATATTAAATATTAAATATTAAATAAATATAACAGTAGAGAAGAGAGTAGAGATAGCAAATACGTCGGGAAAGGATCGCGTGCG